>NC_041388.1:185760453-185791793 GCF_002162155.2 Triticum dicoccoides | reverse complement strand
CCCTATGTGTTGCCTCTGGATGAACATGACCCCGATCGATCGAGCCGGTTGGGGCTGGATGAACAGGACCCCATGGAGGGCTGGATGAACAGGACCACCTCATGGAGGGCAGGATGAACAGTAGACGGTGGAGGGCTGGATGAACTGTAGCCCGTTGAGGGGTGGTTGAACAGGAGCCCGTGGAGAGGGCTGGTTGAACAGTAGCCGGTGGATTAGCGCGCGGTGGAGGCTGGATGAACAGGAGCCCGTGGATGAACAATGGCAGGTGGAGGCGGGAGGAGGTCGACGGTGGATGAACAGTAGCCCGTGGAGGTTGGAGGGGGTCGACGGTGGAGATGAACAGTATCCCGTGGAGTCCCGTTTTGCGGTACGCCACACCCCTCCCGATGAACAGGACCCCCGTTTCGACCATAGCACTCCAACACAAGTCCGTTTCCTACGTTTTGCGGTACGCCACACCCCTCCCGATCAACAGGACCCCTGTTTTGACCGTAGGAGGTCCGTTTCCTCCGTTTTGCGCTACGCCAGACCCCTCCCGATGAACATGATCCCATTTCGAACGTGGCCAGTCGAACACAAGGCCGTTTCCTCCATTTTGCGGTGCGCCAGGCCTTGTTTCCATTGGCTATTCCGTCCAAGCCCTCCCGATGAACACGACGACGCATTCCGTTCTAACCCTGCCGGTTGGCTCCCCATGAACACGACGACGATGCAGTTTCTCCGTTCCGACCCAGCCATGTACACGAGCCCTGGCCGTACGTATGCGCGAGTAGGTGCTCGAGACCCTGCCTGTATGTACGTACGTGACCGTATTTTCTTTCTTGCATAGTGGCGCTATACGTATGTGTACATGCTACGTGCGCACCTCTACTACGACACATGCGCGCCTCTACATCGACCAGTATGTACGGACATGTTTGCGACCAGAATGACAACACTACGTATGCTTCGACCAGGTGGGTCCCGACTGTCAGGCACTTCCTTGCGTGCGAAGATGTAGCTGGTGGGTCCCAACAGTCAGGGGGCGAATCGTTTTTTTTGCCTGGATGCACGTCCTTGCGTGCGAAGATGTAGCTGGTGGGTCCCAGCAGTCAGGGGGAAACATTTTTTTTTGCGAAATGCAGTGGCCCGTCCGGTGGCTCCCCATTGTCAGGTGGAGGAATAATTATTTTACGCGTAGTAAGGAGGCACTTCCTTGCTGCGGCTGTGGACCTAGCTGTCAGCCTCTCCATGTACAGTCCAGGTTTGATGGAAGCCATTCCTTGACTACGTTGACCACGCCGCGCAGAGACCACCAGGGCGGTTGACGACAGCGAGGCCTAGGAAGGGGATGATACGGAGCTGGGGAAGACGCGACAGTGGAAGCCCGCGCGGAGAGGAGTATGAGGGTTCACTGGTTCGGCTGCGGTTTGAGGCTGCCGTCACCATAGAATAACAGGGGGTGTGGGTGAGTAGAGGGATGGCCTGGCCAACGGTGGGAGTAGTAGGGGGCGGTGAGGCCTCCGCGGCATCACAGCCGGCCATGGGAGGCAGGAGCACACGACACGACAGGCGCTGGTTTGGGCGGCTGGAGCAAGAAGACCAGAGGTTGAAGAAGCACTACGGCCGTTGGATAGACATTGTACGGTTACTGGAGCTAGAATTGTTCACATTGACTAAGTTGACAAAGCCCTCCATCCCCGTCAACTTAGTAGGCCCACAAGTCAGCCTCCCGCCAAGGTGGGTCCCAGCTAGCAGGGGGAGTATTCTTTTTTTTCTGCATAATAAGGAGGCACTTCTAGTGGGTCCGAGCTGACAGTGGGGGGATTGTTTTTTTTGCGAAATATGGTGATCCGTCCGGTGGGTCCCAGCAGTCAGGGGGAAACATTTTTTTTGCAAAATACGGTGGCCCGTCCGGTGGGTCCCTGCTTTTAGGTGGAGGAATCATTATTTTCCGCGTGATAAGGAGGCACTTCCTTGCTGTGGCTGTGGACCAGCTGTCAGCCTCTGCATGTACAGTACACTTCCAATGGAAGTCGTTCCTTGACCACGTTGACCACGCTGCATTCTGTTGCATGCATGCATCCATGGGCGTGGTGCGTCCCCATTGTCAGCCTCTCACGTAGAACCATCTTCCGATGACTCTAGGTTGTTGACCACGTTGACCACACCGTGCCGAGCGCACCAAAGGCCGGTGAACGACGGCGAGGCCCCAGACTGGAACGACCCGTAGATGGGGAAGACGGGCAATGGAGTCGCAGATGGAGAGGAGTGGGAAACTTGACTGGTTCGGGTGCGCGGTAGCATAGCCGCGGTGCCACTCACGGGAGACAGGAGCAAGAACAGAGGTTGAAGAAGGAGCACGGCTGTTGGATTAACATCCAACGGTCCAGCTACTAGAATCATTTGTTGATTAAGTTGACAAAGCCCTGCGTACACGTCCGCTTAGTAGGCCCACAAGTCAGCCACAAAATCTGACGGGTCCCAGCTGTCAATGGGAGGAATAATTTTTTCGCATAACAAGGAGGCACTTTCTTCCGTGCGAAGATACAGCCGGTGGGTCCCAGCTGTCAAGTGGAGGAAACATTTTTTTCAGCTTAATAAGGAGGAACTTTCCTTGCGTGTGACCATGGACCTCGTGGGTCCCAGCCATCAGGCTCTCCATGTACAGTCCTCTTCCGATGACTCTTGTTTGTTGACCACGCCGCACCGAGTGCAGCAAGGCGGTGGACGACGGTGAGGCCCCAGACGAGAACGTCTCGTAGATGGGAAGACGCAGTTGTGGAGTCGCAGATTGAGTGGAGGAGAAGGGTTATAACTAGTTCTGGTGTGGCGTGGGGCTGCAGTCGGTGGAGAATAACAGTAGGTGTGGAGGAGTGGAGGGATAGCCTGGCCGGCGGTGGGGTAGCTCTTCGCAGCGATGCATGCTAAGCAGAGCCATGCGGTCTCGACGACGTTGGAGGAAGAAGACAAGAGATTGAAGGTGCATGCCGACCAAGTTGACAATGCCCTGCGCAGGCTTTGACCTATTGGCCCACATGTCAGCTTGCAAATGTGGCATATATTTAACCCATGTTTTCTAGAATGTACAGTCCATTTGCTGGCTGGGTGAACAAATAATTTCGCGTCAATGCAGCCCATTTATATTATCTAAGAAATCCCAGCCCATTTGCACTTCCTTCAAATACACGAATTAGCTGGGCTCGTTATATATATAATGTTATGTTAGAAGGAGCAATTAATATCAAAAATAAACCAGAGATGCACATTTTTTATATACATAATTAACAAATTAGTGAGTTATTGCTCAAAATAAAAATGAGCGCATTATTATTACATTGGTCCTTAAAATCTTTGCAAGCTTTTGTACGCAATCACCAGGATTTTCCTTGCCTCTGAGTCAAAAACAACCAGGATTTTCCTTGCCAACTTTTGTTAAACATTTACTTTTATAAGTTAATAACACGTGGGATGTTTTTATAATGTATATATAAGTCTCTATAAAATATACGATAATAGTAATAATATAAATATATATAATGTGGTTAAAGAAATACATTGGGCAGCCGATCTTTAAGAAAAAGCCCATAGGCCGGAATGGACCTCAAATAATAAGTTGAAACCACTGTCACCGTATGTCGTGGGCTACGCATGTTAAAATACAAAACCTAGGCCTAGCTGATACTTGTTCTCCCTATGGAAAAGAATGATACCAGATCCCCGAGCAAACTAGATTATAGAGGGGGCCGGCGGCACAACTTAAGAAGCACATCATGAGTGGTTTTTTTTCTTCAGTGGATGGCTCTCGATGGCGTTCTTTTACTTGCCTTTGCACCATACAACTTGTATTTTTAGCCTCTAGTCCGTGGTGGACCAGCAGCCCATTTGCTCGGCGGGCCAACCTACAGAAACGAGCACTTGATTTTTCATCAAGCCCCAAAGACAACGCAGTACTATGTTTGTTTTGAGGCCGAAAACATTACGGCAGGGATTGAGCGGGGGAGGGGGCAAGACAGAGCAAAAAGATTAAAAAGAGCTGATGCGTCATTGCTACCCGAACAAAGCAGGTGCAATTCTTCTCGGGAAGAAGGTGTGCCATTGACACCCACACGTCACATACCCCACAGTAGGCATACTAACAAGTTCACACCTAAGCACAACAGAAAAGGAAAACATCCGTATCAAACTCAGTTTAACAGGACACGTTCATATTCATAGCCAACATTCACTATCAACAACTCAAAAGATTCATATATACACAAGTTCAGCATTTCTATGGATCCAAATGACTGATAGATCACACAACAATATTCATAGATAATTCACAAAAAGATTCAGATATACACATGTTCAATATGTTTATGCATCCAAATGATTGAGATAACAGCCAATATGATCCATGGACGAACTTTAATTACCTAGGGTACAGACTGGTAAATGGTGTTCAGTCGGAGGTACTTCTTGCTAAAATTAATGCTTGTACGAGTAAACTTTCGAGTACATAAGAGGCAGCACAGACAATCCGGACTTTTCTTGTAGGTTTATCCTCAAATAGCGGCCTCGTGCCGAGGGAGGTTTGAGCAACTTGGCCACTACTTTCATCCAACTAGTTTACTGGCTCATCTTGGTCCTATAGCTCGCCAAAATTCTACATTGCAGACTGGTAAACGGTGTTCAGTCGGAGGTACTTCTTGCTAAAATTAATGCTTGTACGAGTAAAGTTTCGAGTACATAAGAGGCAGCACAGACAATCTGAACTTTGCTTTCATCCAACTAGTTTACTAGCTCATCTTGGTCCCGCAGCTCGCCAAAATTCTACATTGCAGACGAGAAAGGAGGCGGTTGAGAAAATGAACCACCCAAATTTTTTGTGCAGTTCAACTGAAATGGAGCATCCCTGGCGTGCAGACTGATTAAGTGCCAGATGAATATATGCGTCAACCAACTTGTCTGGAATCTTTAGACTCCATGCCATACAGTTCGCTACCATATCTGTCGATAACCAAAAGGCACAAGTTGGGACCAAAGACTGGACTGTGTTTTTCTGGGCTATGCGCCAAGCAATATTTTTAGCGTTTACTCTCATAATACTTGGGAGTTTGACAACTGGTTGACGCCGGTTGATACTCGAATGAATATAGGCACTTCTTGTCAATATCGATGCTTACCTGAGTGAACTTTGGAGTACATAGCAGCAACATAAGTATTTGTCCATCTGATCTTTTTGTGCAGTTCTACTAAAATCACCCAATGCAATGATTAGCCTGCGAGTTCAGGCTCCAAGTTACTCCTTTATAAAATCGGCAAATAGTAGCACAATACCAAATTACCAATACATGACAAGCACAATAATCAGGATAAAGACCAGTACCAACCTGTGTGAGGTAGCATATCAATTACTTTTTCCTTTGACTGGAAGCCGAGATAAGCGAAGCGACTGACAACAAAGGAAGAAAGTAGGCCCAGATTAGCAACTGACAGGAAAGGACGGAAGCTGTTGAGGCAATGAAGCACCCAAAGTTTTTGTGCAGTTCCACCAAAATCGAGCATCCCTGTTGGCACATATATTGAGAGAGTGAGATTACTGTAATAGTGGGACTAGTTGATGAAACATACACTAGCAAATAGAAGCACCCTCATTATCTTAATGGGTAAAGTTAGCAACATAGTAGTCTTGCTTAAAGAGAGGTATTAGTTTATTTAATCAGTGCCAATTAGCTCAACACTCAAAGCATTGCCATGTATCATAGCTTGCAAAACTTTAACGTGCAAAGCTAAAGGAGTTTCTCATGACAGTAGCACGATACAAATAGAGATGACAACAAACTAATATGGATGAAGGCCTTAGGCCCATACCAACCTGAGGAAAAAATCTTATTCATGTAGTCCCATAAGAGATGATAAAGCACTCACTGGAATCACTCAATAGTATATATTTTTGTGCACTTCAAATGTATGGTCAAAATCACTCTTGTTTACCAGTGCTGAGATTATATCGAAAGATTATCAAGAACTTCCATCAGAATTAAAGCACAGGCTGGGATACAGTTCATTGTATTGTCTTCTGTAGTTCCACTAAAATGTATGATTGGCACAACATGATCCCTGTTTGCACAAGTAGGAACAAGGTGAAACCTTCATTAGCTTAGTGAGAAAGGATAGAAAGACATTAGCATATTACTCTAACAGTAGCATCAAATTCATGATGGACAATACGCAAAACATTGCCTCATTGAACCAATGGCAATAAATTGACATGCAAAACAATAGAAATATTATGTCATTACACTAATAATATTCCCTCCCTACTCCACCACATGATTCACCTCCATAGACAAACATACACACGTACTTGATTCAGCATAGGGTGCTACTAAAGATTTGTTTAACTCCGACAGGAAAATTAGGCAGCAATAAATTAGTGGTACTTAAGTACTCCTAATTAATTAAGTGAGACAGTAGAAGTGGAAGGGCTCCCTGGAGGATCGTCTCACATGTAAGGTAGTCGTTGTCGGAGCCCTTGAATGGCCTCGACTAAGGCCTCTGGCTTCAGCAAGATCACCATGGCACTGTTTATTCTTCTTCTTCCTGCTCTTCATGCTCTATTTCTCCTTCTCCTCACCAGTTGGTGAAACCAAGTACATGATTGGCCTTCTATTTCAGAATTGGTTTTGTCAATGAGGGAGTACAAGTGTAGTAGTAAAAAATAGCATTATTTTCTCATGGCAGTCGCAAAATAGAGATGAACACATGCATTAAATATCATTCTTACCTAAAGGAAGGTTATGGTGCCAATGTGGATGATGAGGATTAGAACACAGATCTCCCTTTGTGCAGTTCCACCGAAATGAACCAACTGTTCCATTCTGACATTCCAGTTAAATAACACAAAAGTCACTTCTTTTAAGAGGACCTTTTAAGAAGAGTTTTGTGTAGTGCACCAAAAGGTCACAACATCAACCAGGTGAAATAGATATCCCTGTTTACACAAAAAGCTACAGAGGAAACATTCAGAGTCTCAAACAATTACAGGCAAAAACATTTGGCTAAACTTGTCATGGCTTATGACAGTGGCATGGTTTCATTTTTACGAGGGGCATTATATTAAGAACAGCTAAATATTTGGTATAAGGGCATGGGACAGTGGGTGCACCAGCAATCAAGCACCATGTACCTAAACAGGGGTATAAAGTGGTGATTCATAGTTTGTTGCCCCGAGAAACAAACATCCAAGAAACATATCTCGGTTGGTCCCATTTTTTTCACTCTAGCCACCTACTCCTATGTGTGGACAGCAAATCTAGTCCTGGTCATACCACTGTGTTCAGTGTTACCCCTATATTTCCCTTTTCGACCAAGAGACCGGTTGGATGACCAGTCTGTACTACTTTCACCCCCTTTCCTTCCTGTTTGTACCAAGTCCGATGTACTATGTTTGGTTCTAGGCCTAGTATTGCCATATTTTGCCCCCCATTTTTGCCAACCTTGCCTAAGTTAAGGGGCTGTTTGGTTCTAGGCCTACTATTGCCATATTTTGCCACAAAATGGAAGCCACAAGTTGGCAAGCCTAAGGGAATCTTGCCACACTTTTTGTATGTATGCCATGTGGGGCTCAAGTGTGGCTTGCCTAAGGTGTGGCTTGAACCAAACGCTCACCTAAGTTAGTCAAACTTGCCTAACCTTAGGTGTGGCAACCTTTGGCAAAGTTAATCACAAACCAAACAGCCCCTTCTTGTTTGAAGCAAGTACAAGATTCGACTCCATGAAGTAGCTTTACCTCTAACAATAGAAGAAAAAAAATAGGTGACGTTGGACCATCCGGTCGAGAGGGGCTGAGAGGTAGAAAATGATGCACATGCAGCGACGTAGCGAGCTGGGGAAGTAGAGCTAAGACGGTTTCGAAGGAAGATATACCTGAAGGTCGTCGGGATGTGGATAGGTGGGCGGCGGGAGGCCGGATCTGCCCACACTAGGGAAACGACGAAGGGATCGGAGGACCTCCCACGCCGGCGCTCGGCCAGAGATAACGGTGCAGCCGGCAGTGGGTCTCCTCCCTCGCTGTCAACGACGGCCTAAACACTGCCCCTCCTCCCCTTCACCGGTGGAGGGGGATACGTCAGGATCTGTAACCAGCTGTGAGGATAGAAAGATAGTGTTTTTTGAAGGGAGAAAGAAAGTGTTACCACCCCTGTCTTGTTTAGATCTGGAGAGGATCAGAGTGTGTGAATAGAGCAACCCTAGCAAGCAAGCACGGAGGCTCCAGCCTATATATACATAGTGGGGTAGTTTTCCATTTTCACTCCATCAAAACAATCGTTTAAAATTGTGTACTACGTGCCAGGTCGCCGTTTTTTTATTTGTTGATTGTTTTTTGAGATAGCTACCCCCTTGTTCCAAGTGGTGTTACGGTGTGCCAGGTCGCACTTTGTATCGTTCAAGTCTGGTACAAGTCCCTTCATTAAATGAACAACCACCACCTCGTAAAAATTGTGAACAAGCCCACGGCTAAAATTATCGGAAACATGGGTTGCCCCAACATGCATTATTATTTATATTTTCTACTCCCCCCGTTCCTAAATATATGTCATTTTTATTACCCACACCTAAGACAAGAATTTTTTATTAGCAGTGAACCCCACATGTCATAGACACAAAAAGTGTGGCAAGATTCCCTTAGGCAAGCCAAAGTGTGTCTAACAATTTGAGCAACTCAAGTTAGGCAAGTGTGGCAAGTGTGGGCAAAATAATGTGGCAACATAAGACAAACATAGTCACAATCCAAACAGCCCCGTAATTTCTTGTGACATACATGAAAATTTGGTTAGTCAAATTTATAGTCAAAATTTGGCAAGGTACATCAAATCAACACATGCAAGTATCAAAAGGGAAGTCACGGCATGCATGCATGCGTTGTAATCCCTCCGTTTCCAAATATAAGTCTTTTTAGAGATTCCAACAAGTGACTACATATGAAGCAAAATATGTCTACATACATCCATATGTAGTAGTCCATTTGAAATGTGTAAAAAGACTTCTATCAAGTGCAGTGCTTTGATGTGTCGCATCAACTCGTACAAGACCGAGAAGTTTGATTACTACAACGCCCTCTCCCTCGCTGACTGAGCTCCGGTGCCTTAACTGCACCTGCCTTTGGCTGCATGACAGGTGGGCCAACTACCTGTTGGGCCCACCTGTCATAGACGCAAAGGCAGGAGCAGTAAGTCAATGAAGCAGCGTCCCTCCCTCGCGCATGAGCATGGTGGCTGGCAGGACATGTAGGAGCTTTCGCTACATGCTTCTTGACGGCTGCGAACTTGCGGATGGAGTTGACCATCATGTCATCCATGCGAGAGGCAAAGCCGGCATCGGCGAGGGCTACGACGCCGGCGGTCGCCAGCACCATCTGCAAACGCTGCGCAGCGCGGGGCCGCAGGCCGGCGCGTTGGATGATTTGGCACAACCGACTGCCGCTCACGACCATCGCATCCATAAGTGCTTTTGGCTTCTGGTCTCTTGGTCTTGGATTGGAGTGAGCAGTGTTGCGCAGAGACTAAGGAGTAGATGGATTGGAGTGGTGGGGTGCCTTTATATGAGAATCCAAACTCTGTTGCATTCACATCGTGCTGGCTCTATTCCGCTTCTCCAATTAATTCCCTATGCATTTAGAGTAACTTGAGGATGCATCATTGACCGTTCAACGTCTCAGGAACCGCTACCCTCTCCCTCCTTGGCATTCAAGCACCTATGGAGGCGACTGCCTCTCACGTCTATCGCGTGTCAGGAGATGTTCCCGTCGACGACGAGGTGCCTATGGTGACTTCATAAATTTCAAGATGATAGTACTAGTATACTCAATATTGTGCACCGCGACCAAAGCCGAGAGGAAAACAAGAGAATTACATTTTTTATTTACGGTGTAGATTCACTCATTTTTCTCCGTATGTACTCCGTCTCGGTGTAGTCTAGTCACTTGTTGAAATCTCTAGAAAGGCAAATTCTCCTTTCTGGTTTATAGGGCTATACTAGAAAGTACTCCCTCTGTCCAAAAATACTTGTCATCAAAATGGATAAAAAAGATGTATCTAGAACTAATATACATTTAGATACATCCCTTTTATTCATTTTGATGACAAGTATTTCCGGACGGAGGGAGTATTACAATAGTGGGCTCACATAGCAATTTTGTCTCATGCAAGAGCCTAGCTATATGCGTGCTCCAGGGTTCGCAACTGCCATGTTCGGGTTGCACTTGGCTCTTTGCCTCTCCGAGAAGACGAACAATGATGTTACTACTACTGCTTCTACAGTATCGAATCCACTACTGCATGTCCGTCCACCGCGAGCGGGAGGGATAGCTTGTTGTAGTATTATAAGCAGAAGCTTGTCCTCGTCTGCGAGCCACCATGCGCATGGGCGAGGGAGAAGGCGTGTAATAGTAAAATCAAGCTTCTCCTCGTTGTACAAGTTGACACTGAAAGACCCGCAATGTACAATACTCCATTTGCTGCAACCTCTAACATTTACCCCACCACAAATTAAAATATATATTCCTGTATTGACCAGATGAGCATGCAAACTAGAATCACCAGGATGACAGGTAGGGCGAGAAGATTATTTTAATCAAAAAAATATAGCATGGAGCCGACCCCAACGATTTTAAGCTTATAGCCACGGTACACGCTATCCTAGACTACTCTATACATGAAACTGCCACACGAGCGTCCGGGCTGCGCTTGGCTCTTCGCCTCTTCGGGAGTACTACTGAAGTGGTGGAGTACTACAGTATGCTTCTGGCTATCTGACACCGATTGAAGTGCTGCATGTCCACCGCGTACGGTTGGGAGAGCGTGTAGAGAACAAAAGAGCTTCTCCTAGTCCTGCCAGCCACCACGCTCATGGGCGAGATCATGCAGACGGAACAGGACCCGACGATGGAGCTCTCTATGGTCTCGATGGACATCACCTTGCTCCACTGCCCCTTGTGCCTCCGCCCCTTGAAGCCTCAAGTGTATGAGGTTCTAATACACCTCGTCCGTTAGGCTGATCGAGCAAGGTGAAGGTTTCTTGATTGATGTGTTGTTTGATTGATTTGTGCAGTGCAAGGGAGGGCACCTGGTTTGCGTGGACTGCCGTGTCGAGCGCCCCGGGAACCAGCGGCAGTACCAGAAGTGCGAGCGCGGTGGTGGCTTCGACGTGCGGAACACAGCAGTGGACGCCGTCCTCTCCTCGTTGAGGGTGGAGTGCCAGCACGAAGGCTATGGGATCTACGTCACTTACCACAAGCTCGCCGATCACCAGAGCGTGTGTCCGCTCGCGCCCTGCAAATGCCTCATGCCTGTTTGTGCCTACGAAGGCCCGCCGCCGGTGCTCTCCCACCACATTAGCACCATGCATCCCATGCCCGTGCACAGGATCCAGTACGACAAGGCACTCTAGCTGCAAGTGCCACTATCGGAGCCACGACTCTTGCTGTTCGCCGAGGAGGACAGCCGCGCATTTTTCTTGGTCGGCGGCGTGCTCGACATCGGCGTGCCTATCGCTGTGTTAGTCATCTGCATCAGAGCGGGGGCGTCCCCACTGCCGCACTACGTGGCCAAGCTGTGGGCGAACGGCCCGCCGGGGGAGCCCATAGGCAGGACCGATGCTGTCAATGTGGAAATGGAGGTGACAAGCAGCAGGGATCCCGGCGACGTCGCCGTGCAGGAGCTGACCTACATCACAGTTCTGCCCAAGCTGCTAGCCGGGGCTAAGATGGTGTCCCTCCACATTCAGATTGACAAGCTCATGTCCTAAATGATTCTATAGTGCCTTCTATTTATCTTAGTAATATGATAATATAGGGGTTATCTCGGTGTACTTTAGCTTAAGAGATGATGGGTTTTGGTGGCGATGCAGCAATTACCTCGACATCAGATCAGCAGTGAAAGTAATTTCGAACAGTCGAATGGATATTTTGTGTCTGTTGGATATAAAGATCCTTTGGGTAATAAGTAACAGCTTATATGCATTTTTTTAAACGGAACAACGATACTAGTATAATTTTTGTTGACATGCACTAATATTTTCGAAACGGACGTCGGGCTATAGCTAGAAGGGCGGTTGGGACGCGGCATCGGCCCATACCGCGGTGACCCCCGATTGGGATGCACCGACTGTGGATTTTATCCCTCGCCAATGTCGACCACGTCTACGCAGAACATTGTTCCCTTCCCCCAACTGCGGGATCCGGTTGGATATGTGACCAGTGGTGTGGCCACCGTCGTTCTATGCTTGTGAAGAGAGAAGCTTGCAGGACGGGAGAAGCTTGCGCGCGGTGGCTCGCATGACAAGGAGAAACTTTTGACTAATGCAAGCTCTCCTTCGCTCAGGTGGTGGACATGCAACAGTTAATTCGGTGTCAGATTTCCAGAAGCATACACTATACTAGTACTATTATTGTTGCACTTCCCGAAGAGGCGAACAGCCAAGCACAAAGTTTACTAGTACTAGTACTACTACTATAGTCTATAGAGGTATGTACTATACTAGTACTAGGAACCGGATGGAGGAGCATCTGCACTCTTATTATATTTTTAAAATGTGATAAAGCAATCTTCAATACATTTGGTTCTCTTAGAGGGTTCTCGCATGTGATAATGGAAGTTGATTGCATGGGACACTCGCCACAATTCTCCACTACTAGGGAAAAGCTTATAGACGGACGCTTACTAGTAGCGTGGGTTTATACCCCTTGCTACTGCTACTTACTAGTAGCGTGGGTTTATAACCCCTGCTACTACTAAGTTGATAGTAGTAGCGCGGGTTTATAACCCTCGCTACTACTAAGTGATTTCCACCGTGCCCCTCAGGACCAGCAATAGTAGTAGCGCGCGTTTTAAACCCACGCTACTACTAAGTTGATAGTAGTAGCGCGGGTTATAAACCCCACGCTACTAATGAATGGTCTCCACCGTGCACCCAAGACATGCCATAGTAATAGCGTTGGATTAGCGTGGGGTATAAACCCAACGCTACTGCTAAGTTATCTCCTTGCCGCCCCACCTCGGCCTCTCACACCCCTGCTCTGCCTTTCTCTCCCCCGACGCCTCTCCTCGTCCTCCACTCCCTACGTTTCCCCTAACCAACCCCGCCGCCACCGCCGATGCCGACGACCTCCTCTCCCCCAACCCCACCGCCGGTGCCCCCACCTCACACACGGATCCTCCTCCTCGCCGTGCCCTTGTGCCGGTCCCGAACCCTAGCTAGGGGCCCCCTTCTTCGGGCATGGCGCGGCGCGGGGAGGGATCCCTCTTGCCCGCCGCCGATGCAGACGGCCCGCCGGAGGTCCTGCTACTTGCTCCTCCGACCCTCCTCCTCCTGCTGATAGTGCGGACAGACGCCATGGAGGTGAGGTCCCCCCTTATCCTCTCTTTCTCTTCACCACAGGCAGGCAGGCCGTGTGCAGGCGGGGAAGGACAGCGTGGCGCGCCTGGTGCGCGAGCTCGAGGGCATCGACCTGCTCGTCGAGCACGTCCGCGGCGTCCCCGCCGAGTTCATCAAGCTCAGTGCGGCCGCCTTTTTTTTCCTTTTTTAGTTTGTTTTTCCATGGCATCCTAATTCCGACTAATGAGGCGGTTTCCGCGAGAAAGCTCAGAGATTAAATTGATTTATAGTGCATGTAGTTTTGCTGTTCCAATTTAGCTGTCCGTGCCCATGGGGATTCTGGGCAGAGCGGCTTCTGAGATGCAGATGAAGAAGCTTACCTACATTAGTAACTCGATTAATGCACCAAGTGTTTGAGATGTGGCGTCAGACCCTCAGTAGTGTGTTCATGTGCTCATTGTTTAGGATGGTGGTGGTAGACTGGTAGCTTTCCATATCGCATATACCACTTGTCCTTGCTTGGCATCATTTTATTTTGAGAATCAGTACTACTTTCCCAATCTCCAGTAGCTTGTTTTAGATGTTCGAGAGCTAAATCAGTGATTCTCTAAGTATATTGAACTGAATCTTGCAAATGCTTTTGGCCTTCATATGCCTCTATCTAGAAAATTCAAGTCCCTTTCCGTTATGCTATTATGCCTCCCCACAAACTTCTTGGATCCCTCTCTCTTGCTACTTAACATGCCGTGCAAGTGTACAACTTATACGTGAATACACTAGAAAAACATGATATGCTTTATTTGTTCTCGTATAAATCCAACAAAGTAGTAAATGCACTTGTCTTACATATATCAGATAGAGTGGGGTAACCTCTGCAAATAAACAGCAGACAATTTTCCTTCAGTAGCAATAGTTCTGCATGTAGATACAAAAAATGTTCGATTGCTTACATATTAAAGCGTTGCTGCAGGGAAAATGCTTGCCCCGTTCTACATCATTGTTTTTTGTTTAAGGATCCATTCACCTAGTTCCTAGTTTTGATGGCTTTTGTTCTCTTTGTTTACAGATCAAGTCTTTCATTGCCTTTACCGTGTTTCTTAAAGCCTTTGGTGGTCTCCTTTTCATCATCAGCAGCTCGTTCGGAGCGTTCGTACTGGTGTGTACTCTTCTTCTGAATGCACTGTATCAAGAATTATTTCATGTTAAGGGGTTATCAAGATGCATACTATTGTGGCTGCCATTAAATGTAGACTTGCAGCACCATGTCTTCTCAAACTAATAAAAAGGAAGTATTGTTGCCATGACATTTAGGTAGTTTTAACAATTTTAGTGTGTCCATTTTACTGGTTGTAAAATGCCAAATCTGGCATTGTTGCTGCTTCGATGTTTGATTTTCATACATTTTGCTTCTGCAATATCCTGTTGTAGCATCTGACAGTGGAAAGCTTTAACAACAACCTTCTTGAAAGATTCCAAATGTGGTGACATGTTATTCTTATTGTTTAACCACTTGATAGGCTCATGTCTGTTGAGTTTGTGCTACTGATTGCTACAGTCCAAATTTACGTGTTTATGCTTATATTTATTGTTTGCATTCTATATGTGACAATGCAACAGTTCTTTGAGGCATCAATCCATGATAACTGGGCATATCGGTTTATGCTTAGATATAAAAAACAAAATATATTTTCTGTCTTATTATACGGAACTAATTATATTTAATCCATGTTAAAATGATTATGCATTTATCATGTTGAAACTTCTTTGTCAAGCAGGTCTCCGCCAACATTGGGAATTTGGGATGGCAGTGCCACACATTGATGTATGGATACTTTCTGGTCGGTTGCCTCGTTGTACATCATTGTTCCCTTTTTAAGGATCCATTCACCTAGTTCCTATTTTTATGGCTTTTGTTCTATTTCTTTATAGATCAAGTCTGTCATTGCCTTTACCATGTTTCTTAAAGCCTTTGGCCGTGGTCTCCTTTTCATCATCAGCAGCTCGTTCAGAGCGGTCGTACTAGTGCGTACTCTTCTTGTGCATGCACTATATCTAGAATTATGTTATGTTAAAGGGGCATCTAGATGCATACTGTTGTGGCTGCCATTAAATGCATGTCTTCTCAAACTATTTAAAAGGAAGTGTTGTTGCCGTGCCATTTAGGTAGTTTGAAAAGATATGATGTTCTTGGCTGTTAATGTTTTAGTGTGTGCTTCTCACCTTCTGTAAAAGGCCAATTCGGGCATTGTAGCTGCTTCAGTATTTGATCTTCATATATTTTGCTTTTGCAATATCCTATTCTAACATCTGAAAATGGAATACTTTAACAATATAATCTTCCTGACTTTCTGCAACTGATTTTGCCGTAGTCCAAAATTACATGTTTGTGTTTATTGCCTTTTTTTAGTGTGTTGATATTTGAAAGGGGAACAGGGCGACGTGTTGCACTCTTGCTTTTGTAAGAGCACTATATTTTATTGTTAACCATGCTATGGTCCAAACTCCTTTTTATTCTGCTCATATGATATTGCTCATCCTTTGTTTTCTGTCCGATGCCTCCTGTATTTAGAGTAGAAATATTCTTAATTTAGTGTTTCTTGAACATGGCTAGGGCAATGGATAAAATCTAGTTCGGATAGTTGACAGAGGGAGTACATGCTCAGTTGACTTCTTTTCCTGCGGATTTGCTTATCGTGAAGATGCTTGCAAGGATGCAGAGGAAGCGGATCATTTGGAGAGATAGGATGCCACTGTTTGGTGTTTTTATGCATTTTGGTTTGCTTGTAACTGTGTTTGCATTAGCTGGGAGTAAGTGACTTGGCAAGAAGTGTAGGTGTTTTAATTGAAGGCATGAAAAGCCATGACAATATGTATGCTCTTACAGGATGTGCTCTAATGCCGTTGGTTTGTTATAAATCTTGGATTAGTAATGATGTGTAATGCTGCTGGTTTATTGCAAATATGTGTTTGTTTTAGTTGGAATTGTATGCATAGAATGGAATTGGTGGATTTTATTTTTTAATTCCTAATTAGTTAGTAGTAGCGTGGGAAAACACGAGACGCGCTAGTAGTAGTAGCATGGGTTTGCATCCAGGCTACTACTAACTTTTTAGTAGTAGCGTGGGAAAAAACCCGAGGCGCTACTACTATTTCATTACTAGTAGCGCAGGTTGCACCCGTGCTACTACTAAAATGTTAGTAGTAGCGTGGGTTTCACCGGCGCTACTATTAACTATTAGTTGTAGAGCGGGTACCCACGCTGCTAGTAGCCATTTACCTGCGCTGCTAGTAGTCTTTTTCCTAATAGTGAACTAACAAGAGTACCAGGGGGAGTTTTGTTTGCAATTATTTTGATTTAGTTTGCATAAAGCATGGGACCGGGCATCCTAGTGACCAGCCATTTATCTCGTGAGTGAGGAGCGGAGTCCACTCCTCTTGAGAATAACCCGCCTAACATGGAAGATACAGACAACCCTAGTTGATACATGAGCTATTCGAGCATACAAAACAGGATATTTATTTGAAGGTTTAGAGTTTGGCACATACAAATTTACTTGGAACGGCAGGTAGATACCGTATATAGGTAGGTATAGTGGACCCATGTGGAATAACTTTGGGGTTTAAGGGATTGGATGCACAAGCAGTATTCCCGCTTAGTACAGGTGAAGGCTAGCAAAAGACTGGGAAGCGACCAGCTAGAGAGCGACAACAGTCATGAACATGCATTAAAATTAATCAACATTGAATGCAAGAATGAGTAGTATATAATCCACCATGAACATAAATATCATGAAGGCTATGTTGATTTTGTTTCAACTACATGCATGAACATGTGCCAAGTCAAGTCACTTAAATCATTCAGAGGAGGATACCACCCTACCATACCACATCATAACCATTTTAATAGCATGTTGGCACGCAAGGTAAACCATTATAACTCATAGCTAATCAAGCATGGCACAAGAAACTATGATCTCTAGTTGTCATTGCAAACATGTTTATTCATAATAGGCTGAATCAGGAACGATGAACTAATCATATTTACAAAACAAAAGAGGTCGAGTTCATACCAGCTTTTCTCATCTCATCCAGTCCATCATATATCATCATAATTGCCTTTCACTTGCACGACTGAATAGTGTGAATAATAATAATAGTGCACGTTTATTGGACTAAGCTGGAATCTACAAGCATTCAATAAAAAGGAGAAGACAAGGCAATATGGGCTCTTTTGTCAGATCAACAATAATGCATATAAGAGCCACTTCAACAATTTAATTCCGGTCTTCTCCTATCGACCCCCAAAGAAAATAAAAGAAATAAAACTATTTACACGGGAAAGCTCCCAACAAGCAAAAGAAGAACATGAAATATTTTTGGGTTTTCTTTTTAATTACTACTACAAGCATGGAAATTAAATTGATTAAAAGCTACAACTAATTTTTTTGTTTTTCTTAAGGTTTATTAAACACACAAGAAGAAAGCATAAAAAGGAAAATAAACAAGCATGGATGATACAATGAAAAAGTATGAGCACCGACATCTAGCAATGAGTGTGTGAGCATGAATGTAATGTCGGTGAGAAATACGTACTCCCCCAAGCTTAGGCTTTTGGCCTAAGTTGGTCTATGGCCACGGCTGGCCTGGCTGATATCCATAATAGTAGCTGGGGTCGTACTGTGATGCAGCAGCTATCGCCTGCTGAGCTGCAACGTGGCGACGAGTGGCCTCCTCTCTCCTCTCGTACTCATCTGCCTCCTCTCTGGTAATAGTATATCCCCCTCTTGCATGATAATAAAAGAAAGCAGAAGCAGGGAGAGTAATACGGACAGCACGGCATCTATCAAAGATTAGTCGGTACTGGAGAGGTAATTCATTCCTCTTGACAAACTGGTGGTGAACCATAGCATTAAAATCTAGATATGCAGGAGGTAATTCAATATCATCTTCGCGTACATATATACCAAGAAAATTAGCTACACGGGTTGCATAAATTCCACCAAAGAAATCTCCATTATATCTATTAAGGTGCAACCTACGTGCAACAATGGCTCCCAAATTATATGATTGGTCTCCTAACACAGCACTCCTAAGATTACTGAGATTGGGGACACACATGTGACATGCCTCATCTTTACCATTTATGCATCTACCTATGAAGAGAGCAAAATAATGTATAGCAGGAAAGTGAATGCTCCCTATGGTAGCTTGTGTAATATCTCTAGATTCTCCCATAGTTATGCTAGCAAAAAAAATCTCTAAATTCAGATTTGCGAGGATCCCTTATACTACCCCATTGTGGAAGTTTGCATGCAGTGGTAAAATCCTCTAAGTCCATGGTATAAGATTTATCATAAAGATCAAACAGGACAGTTGGAGAATTACGTGAAGTTGAAAATTCAAACCTCCTCACAAAGGAACTAGTGAGATTATGATACTGACTGCACTTCTCTTCCTCGAAGCTCACGAGATCAGCGTTACGCAAATATGCATTGAATTCTTCATTTATTCCCACTCGATCCATAAAATTTTCAGAAGGCCACTCACAAGGACGCACTTGAGCGTCTCTTGGTGGCTCTTCATCATCATCACGTATTGCAAGCCTAGGTCATTGCTTCCTTGAAGAACCACCTTGGAACATTTTCCTAAGCATTTTTTCCTCGGAAAAATTATGAATCTTTTTAGTAACTTCAAAATAAAAGTAAACCAAACTCAATAATATTGATAGCAACTACTCCTACATATGGCTAGGGCCTATATCATGCATCAAAACTACTCTTGACCATATAAATTTGACATGCAATCTCAAGAACAGGGTCACCTAAGCATAAAAAATTTGCAATGAATAAAGCACTAGAACAAAAACTAATTGGACCAATGGAGGAGTCACATACCAAGAAACAATCTCCCCAAGCAGTTTTGTGAGAGGTGCTTTGAGCAAGGAGATCGAAAATGGCAGCAAAACGAGCTTGGACTCGGGTTTGAGCTGGTTATTCGTGTTTGGCGGAGGAAGGAGTGTATGGGTGAAAGGATAAGTGGAGGAGGGCCACCGTGGGCCCACGAGGCAGGGGGCGCGCCCTAGAGGGGTGGGCGCACCCTCCACCCTCGTGGGCAGGTGGTTGCCCCCCTGGTGTGTTCTCAGTTCCATAAATCCTCCAATATTCTAGAAAAAAATCATATTTAATTTTCAGGGCATTTGGAGAACTTTTATTTTCAGGGTATTTTTATATTGCACGGATAATCAGATAACAGACAGAAAAATATTTATTTTTATTTTATTTAATATAAATAATAGAAAGTAAAAGTGGGGTATAGAAGGTTGTGCCTTCTAGTTTCATCCATCTCATGATCATCAAAAGGAATCCATTAACAAGGTTGATCAAGTCTTGTTAACGAACTCATTCCGAATAACATGGAACCGGAGAAATTTCAAATAACACTATGTTACCTCAATGGGGATATGCACATCCCCAATAATAATAATATCATATTTCTTCTTGACAGTAGGAATAGGAAATTCAAAACCTCCAAATATAATCGATGGATTTTTTCCAATAGAGTTGATACTATGAACTTGAGGTTGTTTCCTCGGAAAGTGTACCATATCCTCATTACCATTAACATGAAAAGTGACATTGCCTTTAGTGCATTCAAAAACAGCCGCTGCAGTATTCAAAAAGGGTCTTCCAAGAATAATAGACATACTATCATCCTCGGGAATATCAAGAATAACAAAGTCCGTTAATGTAACGCCCCGAGACCGATGTGCCAGGTGTCTTCCAGTTATTCGCTGTTGTTGCCTTGTCATTTGTTTGCGTGTCATGCATTTCATATCATGTCATCATGTGCATCGCATTTGCATACGTGTTCGTCTCATGCATCCGAGCTTTTTCCCCGTTGTCCGTTTTGCAATCCGGCGCTCCTACGTCCTCCGGCGCTCCCTTTTGCCTCTTTTTGTGTGCGGGTGTTAAACATTCTCGGATTGGACCGAGACTTGCCAAGCGGCCTTGGTATACTACTGGTAGACCGCCTGTCAAGTTTCGTGCCATTTGGAGTTCGTTTGATACTCGAACGGTTAACCGAGGAACCGTAAAGGCCTCATGCGTGTCGCAGCCAAACACCCTCCAAAGTGGCCCAAAACCCACCAAAACCCCCTCCATCATCTCGGTCGTTCGATCACGATCGCGTGGCCGAAAACCGCACCTCATTTGGACTCTTCTAGCTCCCTCTATATATATATATTCCCCCAAAATTTTCGCGTAGATGAACCCTAGCCCTCTACCTCCTCGCGCCGCCGGACACGTTCGCCCGGCGGCCAGACATGTCCACCGCCTGACCAATGGGAGTCCGCCACGTCGCCTCCGCCGCCTCCCTCCTCCACTCGCGCGCCGCAATGTGGCGCTGCCAACCTCCTCAACAGCGCGGCCTAGGAAAACCCATCGCGGGCCCGCCCGGGCCCGGATCTCGCCACCGCCCGGCCCGCGCACCTACCGCCGTTTGCACCCGCGCCGCCGCTTGGGAGCCACCCCGCCGCCCGGCTCCCTGCCGCCGATCCCTGCCGCCGACCGCTGCCACAACACTCGCCGGCGCCCCGCGTACCGCCGGCGCCCGCCGAATCGCCTCGCCGCGCCGCCTCCGCCTCACTGCCCCGCTTGCCGTCCCGCGTGTTCGAGGCGCCCCGCCACTGCTCCACCGCCCTTTGCCGACCTCCTCCGCGTCATCCTCGCCGGAGAGCTAGCCGAAGCTTCGCTCCGGCCGGATCCGGGGAAGGTGGATGAGATCCACCAACCCCGTGAACCAAACGCGGGCCCTCGTCCCAGATCCACTCCGTCCCGGAACCGCTCCGTCCCGCGTTGACTTTTCGCGGAGGTGATATTTTGGCTAAGTCCCTAGATCTGCATATTTTCTAGCCCTATTCATTGCATCATAACTTCTCACCCGTAGCTCCGTTTTGCGTGCTTGAGATATCGAAATGTTCATCTGATTGTCCTCTTCATTTCATTCCATTGCACCATGTTCATTTGAGTTCATATTGATGCCCTAAGTGTTTTTGCAAGAGTGCTATGTAATGTTAGGTGCTGTTTCTTATCAGTTTATGAGCATTTGTCATTTTTGCCATGGTTATTGTGTGCCTCCTATGAACTTGAGCCCTACATGTGTTTTGGGCTATTCCATGCCATATTTACAGGGGTGTATGCCATGTATTTATGTGATCCATGTGGTGACTAGCACAAGCATGCAAAGTATCTCTCGTGATGTTGCTGATTTCAGGGACTTAGAATTCTTCCAAGTCATTTACCTGATGTTATTTTTATGCCATGTATTCATGTTGCTACAGAGTGATCCATGCTTCTTTTGAGTATGTTCAGTAAGGATGATTTTGATATATTGTTATTTTCTATCCATCCATGTCTTTGTTTGAAATTATGGAGTACCCTAGCAGGACTCAATCTTACTCTACTTTTGCTATAATATGTTCCTGGCAGATTGTTTACGTGTTAAACAATTTTGCCAAGGTTGTTGTAGTCGATCCATGCATGCTATGAGTTGGTTCTTACTTTGGTTAGCTTCATGATCATGTCTTCTTGCTGGTAGTATGCTTAGTTTGTCATGCAATGCCTTGTGGTGAGTGCATCGAGCTCGCAAACATGCCTTCGTAATTCTGTTTATGCCATGTCCAGTTTTCTGCTAAGTCTGAATCTGTTAACGAAACTTGCTATGTTTACATGGTTGCCATTGTATTTTCTGATCCCTTTTGGCTTATGGTCAGTAAGGGACTTTTGTTATATGCTTTTAGTAGCTTCATGCCATGCATTGCTTTGCCATGATATGTCCCTGTAGAATGTTGTTATCTTGCTGTAAACATTGCTTCCTGATGTTAAATCCTGACATGTGTTATTTTCACTAAGTCTGTGAACCTGATATCTTTTGCATTTTGCCATGCTTGTTTGAACTTGCTATTGTGTGAATTAGCCGTAGCTCAGTGTTCATCTTTTGTCAAGCATCTTGAGTGGATCACTGCCATGTGCTTTGTTGTTATGTTAGAGTGCCGTAGCTTAGTTTCTTGATGCATTTTAGATGGCATCGTGCTGTTTATCGCAGGATTGTGCCATTCTTGTTTTGCTTGCCGTTTCCAAACCGTGCATCCGATTCCGGTGATCTTTATATCGATTTCGACCGAAATCAACTCATCTTTCCAGCGACACTCTTGGTTTGCCAAGTTGAGGCCTGGTTCAATCTTTCCCTTCTGAAGCATGCATATGCATTGCATATCACATCCCGCATATCATGCCATGTTTTGCATCATGTTGCTTGCGCATTGCACCGTGGTTGATCGTAGTTCCCTTTGCTTGTGTTCTTGCTTTGGGTAGATCCGGGAGACGAGTACGTGATCAAGGAACCCGTTGAGTACATTTACGAGGATCAAGCTTACGTCAACTCGGAGAACTTTGCAGGCAAGATGAACATACCCTCGAAATCACTTTTATCTTTGCTTGCTAGTTGCTCGCTCTATTGCTATGCCTATGCCTCGATACCTACCAAATGCTTTATCATGCCTCCCATATTGCCATGTACCCCCAAACAATCAGATACGGAGCCAAAACCCTAATTCCACCGCCGTAACTTTCTATATCCACGAGATCCCATCTTGGGGCCTGTTCCGAAGCTCCGCCGGAGGGGCATCGATCA
This sequence comes from Triticum dicoccoides, assembly GCF_002162155.2. Lineage (NCBI taxonomy): Eukaryota > Viridiplantae > Streptophyta > Magnoliopsida > Poales > Poaceae > Triticum > Triticum dicoccoides. Next base: position 185,768,762 of record NC_041388.1, on the reverse strand, counting down.
TGGAGGGCTTCTACATCAACACCATAGCCTCTCCGATGAAGTGTGAGTAGTTTACCTCAGACCTACGGGTCCATAGTTACTAGCTAGATGGCTTCTTCTCTCCTTTTGGATCTCAATACAATGTTCTCCCCCTCTCTTGTGGAGATCTATTCGATGTAATCTTCTTTTTGCAGTGTGTTTGTTGAGACCGATGAATTGTGGGTTTATGATCAAGTCTATCTATGAATACTATTTGAATCTTCTCTCACTAGTAGAAAAGGGGGCAACGGTCCAGGCTGGGTCAGCCCATTAGTCCCGGTTCATTCTAGAACCGGGACCCATGGGGGCATTGGACCCGGTTCGTGAGCCCAGGGAGCCAGCCGGGCCACATGGACCATTGGTCCTGGTTCGTCTGGACCTTTTGGTCCCGGTTGGTGGGACGAACCGGGACCAATGGGCCTCTCTCTTGGCCCACCACCATTGGTCCCGGTTGGTGGCTTGAACCGGGACCAAAGGCTCCCCTTTAGTCCTGGTTCATGCCACCAACCGGGACCAATGAGGTGCCTATATATACCCCCTTGCGTGAGAGCAGAGCACACTACTCTGTTTTTTTCTGGCCGAGGGGGAGAGGGCTTGGTGGTGCTCTAGCTCACCTCCTATGCACACAAGGTGTTCGATGGAATGCCCGAGCCACACTACTTAAGCTTTCTCCTCTCCAAGCTCGACCTCCAATCTCCATTTTCCTCAATATTTGTCTAGGTTTAGCGGTCTGTCACGCCCCGTCCCCGTGTTCACCGCCGTCGATCACCAATGCCGAGCTCATCGCCGGCACCACCGTGGTGAGCCTCTTGTTTTTATCTTCTTTCTGAAAGGAAAAAATATTCTTACTTGTATGTTTACATAGATACTTGTATTATTTTCTTACTTTTATTATTGCATCTTATACAGTGCGATGGTTTTGGTATCCGCCCCCGTCGGCCCTCGTCCTGCCTATGATTCGGATGTGGTATATATATTATCTTTATAACTATTGGTTCATTTATTGTTTATGAAAAATATGCCAACCAATGTGACATAGATTTTATTTATGTAGGATGTATGTGAATCGGAAATTCCAACCGACCCTATTGTCGAGAGGTTAAATTTAGTTGAAGAAGAAAACAATTTGTTGAAGGAAAAAATGAAAAAAATTGAGGAGGAGAAGATGATATTGGAGTTGCATGTTGCGGATGTCATCGATGATCACAAGATCAAGATGGATGCAATGCGCTTGAAGATTAGAAAGATTAGAAAATATGCCATTCATACCGAGGCTTGGTATCATTATGCCGTTGGACCAATTGTTACCTTGGTTGCGATTATGATCGCATTTGTTTTCGCATTGAAATGTTTTACATAGTTTCAATGTATGGTTTAATTAATTAGATGCTCTGGAGAGCTATATATTGTTAGATGAGAACTATGCATGTACTTTGGTTTTAATGTGATGATGAACTTCTATTAATTTGGACACTTAATTATATATAACGCACGCAGATGAACCGGCAATGGATGTACCGTGACAGACACACCTCCGAGTACATTAAGGGCGTGCATGAGTTTCTCGATGCGGCTGAGGCAAACAAGCAGAATGGTTTTATGTGTTGTCCATGCACTGAATGTGGGAATAAGAGGTCTTACTCTAACTGGAAAATCCTTCACTCCCACCTGCTTTACAAGGGTTTCATGCCACACTATAATGTTTGGACGAGGCACGGAGAAATAGGGGTTATGATGGAAGACGGCAAAGAAGAAGAGTACGATGAAAACTATGTGCCCCCTGAATATGGTGATGCTGCAACGGGGGCAGCTGGTGAAGATCAAGAGGAACCAGACGATGTGCCCAATGATGCTACAATGGGTGAAGCTGCTGAAGATCAAGAGGAACCAGACGATGTGCCCGATGATGATGATCTCTTCCGGGTTATTGTCGATGCAAGGACGCAATGCGAAAGTCCAAAGGAGAAGCTGAAGTTCAATCGCATGTTAGAGGATCACAAAAAAGGGTTGTACCCCAATTGCGAAGATGGCAACACAAAGCTCGGTACCGTACTGGAATTGTTGTAGTGGAAGGCAGAGAATGCTGTGGCTGACAAAGGATTTGAGAAGCTACTAAAAATATTGAAGAAGAAGCTTCCAAAGGATAACGAATTGCCCGACAGTACATACGCAACAAAGAAGGTCATATGGCCTCTAGGATTGGAGGGGGAGAAGATACATGCATGCCTTAATGACTGCATCCTCTACCGCGGTGCATACAAGGATCTGAACGCATGCCCGGTATGCGGTGCATTGCGGTATAAGATCAGACGAGATGACCCTGGTGATGTTGACGGCGATCCCCCCAGGAAGAGGGTTCTTGCGAAGGTTATGTGGTATGCTCCTATAATACCACAGTTGAAACATCTGTTCAGAAATGAAGAGCATGCCAAGTTGATGCGATGGCACAGTGAGGACCGGAAGAAAGACAGGAAGTTGAGAGCACCCGCTGACGGGTCGCAGTGGAGAAAAATTGAGAGAAAGTACTGTGATGAGTTTGCAAAGGACACAAGGAACGTATGGTTTGCTTTAAGCGCGGATGGTATTAATCCTTTCAGCGAGCAGAGCAGCAATCACAGCACCTGGCCCGTGACTCTATGTATGTATAACCTTCCTCCTTGGATGTGCATGAAGCGGAGGTTCATTATGATGCCAGTTCTCATCCAAGGCCCTAAGAAACCCGGCAACAACATTGATGTGTACCTAATGCCATTAGTTGAAGAACTTTTACAGATGTGGAATGGAAACGGTGTACGTAAGTGGGATGAGCATAGACAGGAGGAATTTAACCTAAAGGTGTTGCTGTTCGTGACCATGAACGATTGGCCTGCTCTCAGTAACCTTTCAGGACAGACAAACAAAGGATACCACGCATGCACACATTGTTTAGATGACACTGAAAGTATATACCTAGACAAATGCAAGAAGAATGTGTACATGGGCCATCGTCGATTTCTTCCGACCAACCATCAATGTCGAAAGAAAGGAAAACATTTCAAAGGCGAGGCAGATCACCTGAAGAAGCCTGCCATGCGTACCGGTGATCACGTACTTGCTATGGTCAATGATTTACACGTAATCTTTGGAAAGGGTCCCGACGGACTAGCTATTCCGAATGACACTGACGGACTAGCTCTTCAATCGACGTGATGCACGTGACGAAGAACCTTTGCGTGAACCTGCTAGGCTTCTTGGGCGTGTATGGGAAGACAAAAGATACACCTGAGGCACGGGAGGACCTGCAACATTTGCACGAAAAAGACGGCATGCCTCCGAAGCAGTATAAAGGTCCTGCCAGCTACACTCTTACGAAAGAAGAGAAAGAAATATTCTTTGAATGCCTGCTCAGTATGAAGGTCACGACTGGCTTCTCTTCGAATATAAAGGGAATAATAAATATGCCAGAGAAAAAGTTTCAGAACCTTAAGTCTCATGAATGCCACGTGATTATGACGCAACTGCTTGTGGTTGCATTGAGGGGGCTTCTACCGGAAAACGTCCGATTAGCCATTGTGAAGCTATGTGCATTCCTCAATGCAATCTCTCAGAAGGTGATCAATCCAAAAATCGTACCAAGGCTAAGGAGTGATGTGGCGCAATGTCTTGTCAGTTTCGAGCTGGTGTTCCCAGCATCCTTATTCAATATCATGACACATGTCCTAGTTCATCTAGTCGACGAGATTGTCATCCTGGGGTCCGTATTTCTACACAATATGTTCCCCTTTGAGAGGTTCATGGGAGTCCTAAAGAAATATGTCCGTAACCGCGCTAGGCCAGAAGGAAGCATCTCCATGGGCCATCAAACAGAGGATGTTATCGGGTTTTGTGTTGACTTCATTCCTGGCCTTAAGAATATAGGTCTCCCTAAATCGCGGTATGAGGGGAGACTGACTGGAAAAGGCACTCTTGGAAGTGACTCAATAATATGCAGGGACGGATATTCTTGGTCTCAAGCACACTACACAGTTCTACAGAACTCTACCTTGGTGACCCCGTATGTCGATGAACACAAGAATAGTCTGCGCTCCAAACACCCGGAGCAGTGCGACGACTGGATTACATGTGAACACATCAGGACTTTCAGTAGTTGGTTGGAAACACATCTCAGAGGTGACAACACTGTTTGTGATGAGCTGTACTTGTTGTCCAGGGGACCATCTTTGACTGTATTGACTTACAAAGGATACGAGATAAATGGGAATACATTTTACACGATCGCCCAAGATCAAAAGAACACCAACCAAAACAGCGGTGTCCGCTTTGATGCAGCAACCGAGAGCGGAAAGGACACATATTATGGTTACATAGTGGACATATGGGAACTTGACTACGTACATGATTTTAAGGTCCCTTTGTTTAAGTGCAAATGGGTCAATCTGTTAGGAGGCAGGGTACAGGTAGACCCACAGTACGAAATGACAACAGTGGATCTGAAAAATCTTGGGTACACTGACAAACCATTCGTCCTAGCCAATGATGTGGCACAGGTTATCTATGTGAAGTACATTTCTACCAAACCGAGAAAAGGAAAATATAAGGAAGCGAATACATCATACGATGAGCCAAAGCGCCACATAGTTCTTTTAGGAAAAAGGGATATCCTGGGAGTGGAGGGTAAGACAGACATGTCTGAAGATTATGAAAAGTTTCATGAAATTCCTCCCTTCAATGTCAAGGCTGACCCAAGCATCCTGATAAACGATGAAGATTATCCATGGTTACGGCGCAATAAGCAAATGACACAAGCGAAGAAAAAGTGAACACTTTCTCCCGCAACTATTATGATGATACTGTAACGCCCTCGATGCGGCTATATCTCCCACGTGTCGAAGCACGACTTAGAGGCATAACCGCATTGAAAGCAATGTCGCAAGTGAGGTAATCTTCACACAACCCATGTAATACAATAGGGGGAAAAGATACATAGTTGGCTTACACTCGCCACTTCACACAAATACATGAATAAAGCATTACAACATCCAAATACAATCAAGGTCCGACTACGGAACCAAAATAAAAGAAGAACCCCCAAATGCGACAAAGTCCCTGATCGACCCCAACTGGGCTCCACTACTGATCAACTAGAACGGAACAACACAAAGTGACAAGATCTTCATCGAGCTCCCCCTGAGCTTGGTTGCGTCATCTGCACGGACTCATCGGCACCTGCAAGCTGGTTTTGGAAGTATCTGTGAGCCACGGGGACTCAGCAATCTCGCACCCTCGCGATCAAGTCTATTTAAGCTTATGGGTAAGGTAAAGGTATGAGGTGGAGCTGCAGCAAGCGACTAGCATATATGGAGGCTAACATACGCAAATGAGAGCGAGAAGAGAAGGCAAAGCACGGTCGAGAAAGTATGATCAAGAAGTGATCCTAAAACAACCTACGTCAAGCATAACTCCAACACCGTGTTCACTTCCCAGACTCCGCCGAAAAGAGACCATCACGGTTACACAGTTGATGTATTTTAATTAAGGTCAACTTCAGGTTTTCTACAACCGGACGTTAACAAATTCCCATCTGCCCATAACCGCGGGAACGGCTTTCGAAAGTTCAAATCCCTGCAGGGGTGTCCCAACTTAGCCCATGACAAGCTCTCACGGTCAACGAAGGAATAGACCTCCTCTCGAGACATTTCGATCAGACTCGGTATCTCGGTTCTTCAAGACACTTCGACAAGTTAAAAACAAATCCAGCAACACCACCCAGATGTGCCGACAAATCCCGATAGGAGCTGCACATATCTCGTTCTCAGGGCACACCGGATGAGCAAGACGTCAGGTAGGCTAGCCCAGAGTTGCCCCTGGTAGCCCCGGACATCGCTCGGTTGGACCAACACTCAGAGGAGCACTGGCCCAGGGGGGTTAAAATAATGATGACCCTTGGGCGCGCGACCCCCAATGGAAAAGAAAAGGCTAGGTGGCAAATGGTAAAACCAATGTTGGGCATTGCTGGAGGAGTTTTATTCAAGGCGAACTGTCAAGGGGTTCCCATTATTACCCAACCGCGTAAGGAACGCAAAATCCGGGAACATAACACCGATATGACGGAAACTAGACCGATATGACGGAAACTAGGGCGGCAAGAGTGGAACAAAACACCAGGCATAAGGCCGAGTCTTCCACCCTTTACCAAGTATATAGATATATTAATTAAATAAGATATATAGTGATATCCCAACAAGTAAACATGTTCCAACAAGGAACAACATTTCCATGTTCCAACAAGGAACAAACTTCAATCTTCACCTGCAACTAACAACGCTATAAGAGGGGCTGAGCAAAGTGGTAACATAGCCAAACAACAGTTTGCTAGGACAAGGTGGGTTAGAGGCTTGGTTCAACAATATAGGAGGCATGATAAGCAAGTGGTAGGTATCGCAGCATAGGCATAGCAAAAGAGCGAGCAACTAGCAAGCAAAGATAGAAGTGATTTCGAGGGTATGGTCATCTTGCCTGAAATCCCGCAAGGAAGAAGAACGAGTCCATTAAGAAGAAAAACGGACATAGACGAATGGGTCCTCACAAACACGACGTTACCGGATCCAACCCGAAGAAGCAAACACTAGAAAGAAGCACACAACATAGTAAACAACCAACACACGAACATGGTATGCTATGCGGGATGCGGTATGCGATGCATATGCATGATTTGACAAGGAATGATTGAACCTGGCCTCAACTTGGGAATCCAAGTGTTCCACTGGAAAGGTGAGGTGAAATCGCTTGAAAACGATATAAAGATCGCCGGAATCGGAGCTACGGTTTGGAAATGGCAAGCGATACAAATATGGCCACGTTCTGCGATTTACAACAAGTAGCCAACTAAATGCAATAAGATGAACATGCTACAGCACTCAAACATGGAAACAAAATACATGGCAGGGATCCATTCATGATGCTTAACAAAATTCTAGCACTGAGCTACGGCCAATTCATCCATTAACAGGTTCAAACAAGCATGGAAAAAATGCAAACAGTAAAAAGATCTCAGACTTAGTGAAATTAACACAAGCCTGGAATTTCAGATCAGATAGCACTCTTCGGAGCATGAAAACTATATGCTCCAGGACCTAAACATGGCAAAGTAAAGCATGGCATGGAGCTACTCAAAGAGCTTAACAAAAGTCCCTTAGTGACCTTGAGCCAAAAGGAATCGGAAAATACAATTGCAAGCATGTGAACATGGAAAAAACATAATCAGTTCTCAGACTTGGTGAAAACTAGAGCATGCTGAAACAGATATCAAGTAGGCATGTTTACAAGCTCGATGCACTCACTACAGAGCAAGTCATGATAATCTAAGCATACACCCATCAAGAATACACATAATGCAAGCTAGACATGGCAAGAACAATAACATAGCATGCACGGATCAACTACAACATCCTTGGCAAAATTGCTAACAAGTAGACAATCTGCCCAGCTTCACGAAATAGCAAAAGTAGAGCTCGATTGACTCAAGCTAGGGTGCTCCATAATTGCAAACAAAGACATGGATGGATAGAGCACTACAAGATTAACAAAACATCCTTACTGATCATCCTCAAAAGAGGCACGGATCACTAGGAAACAACATGAACATAAGGCCATATGAGATAAACAGATCAAGGACTTAGTGGAAATGCTAAGTCCCTGAAATCAGCATTACCAAGTGCCTCACTTTGCAAGCTTGTGCTAGTCACCACACACATCACAAAAATACATGGATTGCACCTCTGGAAAGATGGCAAAACCCTTAACAAAATGTATGTAGAGCTCAGGGGCATATCATGCACACAACAATCATGGCAAAAATGACAAATATCTAATTGGAGCAGCAGATCTGACAATTATCTCAAATAGCCTTCTTCTAACAGCATTTAGGGCATGTAGATGAACTCAAATGAAAATGATGCAATGAGATGAAATGATGCACTCTCTGAGACGAACATTTCGATATGCTATATGCCCAAAACCGATCTACGGGTGCAAAGTTACGACATGATGAACATGAGCATATGAATCTGGGAATTTCGGGAACTTAGTGAAATTTGGACCTCTCCGAGAAAGTCAACGGGACGGAGCGGTGCGGGATGACGAGATCCGGGGCGGAGGGCGCTGTTTGGTTGGAGGAGGTGGTGGATCTGATCCCGGCGAATGGATCCGGCCGGAGTTCACGTCGGAGAGGCGCCGGAGTTGGGGAAGGTGACCAGAGCGGTCGGATCCGGCGAGGTCGGGCCGCTTGCCGGAGCCCCCGGGCGAGGTGCGGT
>NC_041388.1:185757542-185759731 GCF_002162155.2 Triticum dicoccoides | reverse complement strand
GTCGGGTGCGGCGGCGAGGCAAGCGCAGGCAGGCGGCGCGGGCGCGCTCGCCGGCGACATGACGGCGACCGGAGCGGGGCGTCAGGGGCGAAGGGCGAAGACGGCGGTGGGGTTTCCGGTGGAGAAGGCGGCGGCGCTCGGGCGTGGGTCTCGCGCGGGTGGAGGCGGTTGGCACGGGCTCCCGTGGGCTCCGCGCGGGCCGAGCGGGCCGCGGCGGTGGTTGGACGACGCGCATGCCACATGGCGAGGTGGGATTGGAGGGGAGAGGTGGAAGGGATGATGTGGCGGCCCCTGATTGGTGGAGGTGAGGTGGTCGGCGGCCGGACATGTCCGGGCTGCGCGTGGACGCGTCCGACGGCACGAGGAGGGAGATGGCTAGGGTTCATCCGCGAAATGATCCGAAATTTCAGGGAGGGGTACATATTTATAGGTAGAGGGAGCTGGGAGAGTCCAAATGAGGTGCGGTTTGCGGCCACGCGATTGTGATCGAACTCTCTAGAAGATGGAGAGGGTTTAGGTGGGTTTTGGGCCACTTTGGAGGGGTGTTGGGCTGCAACACACACGAGGCCTTTTCGGTCCCTTGGTTAACCGTTGGAGTATCAAACGAAGTCCAAATGGTACGAAACATGACAGGCGGTCTACTGGTAGTAAACCCAGGCCGCATGGCAAGTCCCGGTCCAATCCGGAAATGTTTAATCACCACACACGAAGGGAAAGTAGAAATGACCACCGGAGGAGAACGGAGCGCCGGATTGCAAAACGGACAACGGGGAAAATGCTCGAATGCATGAGACGAACATGTATGCAAATGAAATGCACATGATGACATGATATGCAATGCATGACATGCAAGCAATGACAAAGCAACAACAGCGAATAACTAGAGGACACCTGGCACATCGGTCTCGGGGCGTTACAGATACCATGCCAACTTTGTAACACACGAGTATGCTATGCCAACTTTTTCAGAGTTCATTTGAAAACTATGAATTTAGGTCGAATTTTCTCTATAGGTGCATCTATGTTCATTTTTTAGTAAAGTTAATCACAAACTTGTGATTCACACAAATTTCAAAGAATTCAAATTTGAAAACTAATGGCACTAACAGAAAGTTTATAATTTTTCTAAAACTAATGGCACTAACAGAAAGTTTATAATTTTGCTCACCTAAAGGCAAAAAGAATTAAAAAAATAAAGCAAAAAACAAAAGAAAATAAATAATATAGAAAACAAAACAAAAAAACTGGAAATAAAGATAAAAATAGCAACAATAAGTATTTTGTTGTAAGTAGAAACAAAATAAAATAAATAAAGCAACAAAGAAAACAAAAAACTAAAAAAGTGTTTTCAAATTTGAAAACTAATGGCACTAATAGAAAGTTTATAATTTTTCTAAAACTAAAAGCAAAAAGAATTAAAAAATAAAGCAAAAAACAAAAGAAAATAAATAATGCAGAAAACAAAACAAAAAATGGAAAAAATAGGCACTAAAAGCAAAAAAACTAAAAAAGTGTTTTCAAATTTGAAAACTAATGTCACTAACAGAAAGTTTATAATTTTTGAGACCTAAAAGAAAAAAGAAATCACTAAAAAACTATAAGTATTTTGTTCTAAGTAGAAATGTAAAAATAAATAGCAAAAACAAAAAAAATGCCTATAATATTTGTTATGACTAACTAAAATTACCAAATTGAGTATAATGATAAAACACAGTAATATTAAATAGCAGGAAAAAGAATGACTCAAAAATCAATTTTTATAGTAAAGTTATTCATAAACTAGTTATTCAAATTTAAACTATTCAAATTTTAAAACTAATGGCACTAACAGAAAGTCTATAATTTTTGTGACGTAAAAGAAAAAAATCACTAAAAAACTATAAGTATTTAGTTCTAAGTAGAAATGAAAAAATAAATAGCAAAAAAATGCCACCTATTGGGCCACCACGGCCTGAATACGACTAGAAACCCATCCATGGGCTAGGATTCAGGCCCGCAGAAGGCCCAGCAGGCCGACAGGCATAGCAATGCGAGATTAGGCCTAGAGGCCTACAATTCAGAGGAGTTCAATGAAGATGGCGGGGCAGGGCTTATAAACAGGTCTTGCCGCTCCTCAGCTAGCGAGGTGGGACTAAACATCCCACCGCACCGTGGCTTTGGCAGGCGCAGGCCTTTGGTCCCGGTTGGTG
>NC_041388.1:185670336-185757476 GCF_002162155.2 Triticum dicoccoides | reverse complement strand
CTCCCCGGCCCGCCCCCGTCGCCGTCGCCCCTGCCTCAACGCGCGCTACCCCAGCCCGCCCTCGCCGTCGCCCGCGCCCCTGCCTCGACGCCATCCTCGCCGCCGACCCCGCGCGCGCCGGGTCCTCTCCTCAGCTTGGTCCGGCCGCCGGCGCCCTCCCTTTGCAATTTTTTTGATATATATGCTTGTTTATATATATATGCTTGTTTATATATATATATTCTTGTTTATATATATATGTAATGATTTTTTATAGAATATGATGTTTTTTTCATAGATGATCACATATATGACGTATGCACGAATGTGGATGAAATATGATGTTTTTTTCATAGAACATGATGTTTTTTTAATTCACAATTTTTTTGTTCATGAGAGAGGCGGGGACGTTGAGGGATCATAGATGTAGTTTTTCAGAATTTTCTATCGTGCATAGACGGATTTTAGACCACGGGAACGAGGGTCACCGAGGGTCGTCGAGGGTCACCGAGCAGTAGAGGAAACCCTAAATAGCAAGTATCGTTGGTGTGAGATACATGTGGCCGTCGGTGTCGGACACTACATCCACGTACCACAAGTGATGCGGGCTTCGACGCCCACGTCACTTTTGGGACGTGGATGTAGTGTCCGACATCGACGGCCACATGTATCTCACACCCACGATACTTGCTATTTAGGGTTTCCTCTACCGCTCGGCGACCCTCGACGACCCTCGTTCCCGATAAAAAAAGAGGAAGAAGAAGAAAAAAAAGAGAAGAAGAAAGAATAGAGGAGTTCTTACTCCTCTATTCTTTCTTCTCCTCTTTTTTTCTTCTTCCTCTTCTTTTTTATCCTTGAAGCATTGTCGAGGCCACCCCAAACCCTAGAGAAGCAGTGTCGAGGCCACCCCAAACCCTAGAGAAGCAGCGTCGAGGCCACTAATTAATATTAGTTCTATGTTTGCCACTAATACATCCATTTGTCAAGTTTGAATAATAATTGCCATGCTGTAAATATTTGTAGAAACTATGGAGACCGCCCAAGACAAAGTACAAGAAGAGTTGTTGGGGGACATAATCGGACGAGGAAGTGATGCCGTCTGATCGTTGTTTATTCAACGACACCGATGGTCTGGAAGCAGCTGGCTATGATTATGATGGCTCCGGTGACCTAATGCCGGTGCAAGAAGGAGACCGTGAGGACGGCTCCGGTGACCCAATGTCGGTGCAAGAAGGAGACCGTGATGACATCTCCGGTGACGGAACCGAGTCCGGCCAGGTATATATATTAGTTAAGCTTGTGCTGACTAGCTAATTGATGCATTCATTGTTTTGGTATGTACACATATTAATTAAGTCTTTGTTCTTTTTTTCTAGCCCTCCGGATCGAGCACAACTTCAGTAAAGAGACGAGGCCCGAAGAAAAAGTTGAGCTCGGATGAAAAGTTTGAGATCATAGCAATCGCGCCCGACGGCCAATTGATTGAACCCCTCTGGACAAAGAGCGCATTTGTTGCTCAGTGCCGGGTTCTGGTTAGGGACAAGATCCCGATCAGCATCCAGCAATGGTTAAAGCAGGCTACAGAAGACCCTGAGGTGTCTTATGTCAATGATATGCAGAAAAATGATCTTTGGACTGAGCTGAAGTCAAATTTCACCCTACCGCTAGAGGATGATCCGGAGAAGCCAGTTAAAGAGAAATTAATCAAGTCTTTTGCTCTTAAGAGGATGGCGGGACTATTCAGGAGCTGGAATAAAGAGCTGAATAAGTTTGTCGAAAAAAAGAGACACCAGAATTACAGGGCAGATATGAGAAGATCAGAGATCACTGGCCCGCATTTGTGGCCCACAAGACATTGGAAAAGAGTAAGAAGATGTCGGCGACAAACAAGCAAAATGCTGCGAAGAAGAAGCATCACCATCGCACGGGGTCAGGTGGCTACCTCGTTGCCTGGCCTAAGTGGGCCAAGATTGAGAATGATCTGGTTGATAAAGGGATCGAACCAGAGACAATTAACTGGCCAGACCGTTGCCGGACTTGGTTCTTCGGGGCTGGCGGAACCTTGGACCCTGTATCAGGGAAGTGCATTTGGACGAACGATGAAATGGACATACCAGTCAAGAAGCTTCAGCAGTATATCGAAGCAGCGCAGCAAGGGACGTTCGTTCCAGACAGAGAGAACGGCGAGCTCAGAATGGCCCTCGGGAATCTTGAGCATGCTGGACGAACACGAGGCACGCCAGGCTCCATTTCTTGGAAGGTTGGGTTTCCAGACGCAGGTGGTTACAAATGCCACGAGAGGAGGAAGAAAGTGGAGCAGACCCAACTGCAGGCGCTGCACGCTAGGGTACAAGCAATAGAGGAACGAGAAGCAAATCGCAGAAAACGAACTGCCAAAGCTTCCCCCGAAGCTACCCCGCCGTCTCAGCGGAGAAGCAGCGTGGCTTCCATCGAGCTGCTTCAGCCGGAGCATGTCTTGACGGCTCCTGCCAGCTATCCCGTGGATGCTATCACGGAGTCTCAAAATTGCCACCTTATGACGCAATGAATTAATATGAAGGTCAAGGCGGCTGTTGGCTCTGTTTTTCCTACTGAACTTGGCGCAACTTTCCACTGCCGGACGATACCAGAAGGATATGCTAGAGTGATGGTGGATGAAATAACGGAGGGATTTGAGGACCTCCAGCTTGACCACCCTACCGGTGAAGGGGAGACTTGGCTGGGTTCTGCTCTGAAGACTCCATGCCTACGGCGGAAGGAGCTCATCAACCTTCCGAACTGGACGCCTCCGTCTCCTCCTCCTCCTACGGCAAGTCAGGGCACTCCGCCTCCTCCACCGCCTCCTCCTCCGGCGAGTGACAATCAGGGCACTTGGCTGGCTCCTTCTCCGGCGCGTATCGGCACTCCGCCTCCTTCTCCGCCTGCGCCGGCGCGCCCGAGCAGCCAGCCTCCTAATTCTCCGCCTCGTCAGCAAGGGTGGAAGAGACCTGCCGCCGCTCCAGGTGCTCTGGCGCGTCGTAGTCCTTCTCCTCTGCCTCATAAGCAAGTAAAGAAGACAACCGCTCCGTCTGCTCTGCCGGCGTCTAGCAGTACAGCCAGAGGCGGGAGGACATACAGATTCGATCCTTCTCTGAAGACTCCAGAGAAGTTACCATACGAGAGGACCCCGGAGGAGAACGCCGAGATCGCGCGAGAAGAAGTGAGGAACTTCTTTGAAGGGGTGAAAGCAAAGAAACATCCACCTCCGGAGGAGAAGGTAGATCCAGTAAAAGCGAAGCGCACTCTGGCTGCCCTGACAAAACCACCCAAGTCTCTGCCGAAAGGCAACTATGAGCGCATTATTGGAGAGGAATTTGTCGAAGCGGAGCGGTCGGGAAGTACTGTCAGGGATCAAAGGCTGAAAGAACAACGATCTAGGAAACAAATTGCCCAGCTCGGCGAACAAGCGAAGCAATCGTGCCCCCCGCTCAGGGTGCCTAGCGACATCGACGCTAATGATCCGAGGATGGTACCCGGTTATAGCCATCTTGGAGATTACCTGCCCGACGATGTACATTATAATTTCATGGAGGTGCAGATACAAAGATACGAGTACATGAAGCCTCTTGTCAAAGATGAAAGATCTCTATCAACGATGATGCGAAGATTGCATGATTGGTACTTGAAAATCTGCAGAGAGTCTGGGGGGAGGAGTACTTTGTTTGTGAGAGTTAAAAAGGAGCATGACCTCGTTGGAATTGAATTGTTGCCTGTTCCATTTGAGGAGTTCTTTCAGTTTTTCAATCAATTGGCCCTGGATAAAGCAACGGTCACCTACTACTGTCTGTAAGTAGTACTACTTCTGTCATTAAGTCTCTCTATATAGCTCAGCTCTTTCATTCCATGTATTTATAATTTCCCTCACTATATTATGCAGATTGAAGATTGCCGAATTGAAGAAAAGACAAATCGGTGATATTGGGTTCATTAACACAAATCTCATAGATGCAACTCAGGTTAAATTTCATGCCGCAGATACCGAGGCCAACTTGCTACGATCGTTGGTAATAAATGAAAACAAAGATATAATACTCTTTCCTTACAACTTCAAGTGAGTGTTACTGTCTTGTGCATATTCGGTTTCCCTTATATATTAGTCAAGGTTATAGTAATGTAATTGATGAGTTATGCATGCATGTGCAGTTTCCACTATATTCTCCTAGAGATTAAGCTTGAGCAGGGACTAGTAACCGTCTTAGACTCAAGACGAAAAGATCCCCAGGACTATGCGGACATGACTCAAATGCTCGAGAAGTAAGTTAAATCGATCATTATCCACCATATCAGCAACTTTGTTCATTTCCTGATATATCAAGTAATTTTTTTCTTTGTCTGGCAGGGTTTGGAAAAAATTCACCAAAAAAGCTCCGGGACTCTCGAGGAAGCTGCAATTTAGACACCCGAAAGTAAGTACTATAGTAGCATGTTCTACGCATCTCCTAGTGATTCAAGCGCTAGTTTCATCAATACCATTTGGCATTCTTGCTTATCAGTTTGATTGACCTCTATTTCTTGTAAGGTGGTTGTGGCAGGAACAAGGGAATGATTTCTGTGGATACTACATTTGCGAGTCCATCCGCCACACGACCTGTGAGCAGGGCTACTCTGACGAACAATATGAAGTGCGTAAATAACAACATTCACAATTATATTTTATTACCACCATTTGTGTTGAGTTTCATTCATTCATATATATATGTATTGACCCCTTCTTCAAATTAGATGTTTCAGAAGCATGATGAACTCCTAGCACCAGCTCGCATGCGAGCAATTCAAGAGGAATTGGCGGCATTCTTTCTTGACCACGTGATCGCTGAAGACGGAGAATACTATATGGACCATGCCTCCGTATGTTAGGAGATTATATTTGTAAGAGATAATTATTGTATATATGTAGCCAGTAGTGTCAGATAGATATACGAGAACTTGTTGTTCGAACAATCTCTCGGAGAAGGAGAGGTGGTCGATACCACTTCTCTCTATATGCATATATGTTCATGAAGATCTTCTGTTTCCTTGGTTTTCTTACTAGCTAGCTAGCGTGTCTAGTCCTCTCTATACGTATGTATAGTACGTAGCGTCGACCAAGCACGGACATAAGAGAGGAAACTTCTCTCTATTAATTATAGCTAGCTAACACAATATATGAAACACCTAAATTAACCACCCAAACCCCCAAACCCCCCCCCCCTTCAAAAAAAAACAAAAACCCCAGCCACAGAAATGCTGACGCGTGGATGCCTATTGGTCCCGGTTGGTGCCACCAACCGGGACCAAAGGCCCTTCTGCCTGGGCTCCGCACACAGGCCACATGGAGGCCCATCTATCCCGGTTCTGGATTGAACCAGGACTAAAGGGAAAGGGCATTAGTACCAACCCTTTAGTCCCGGATGAGGAACCGGGACAAAAGGCCCTTACGAACTGGGACAATAGGCCCTTTTTCTACTAGTGTCTGAATTCTTTTATGTATGATTGGTTATCTTTTCAAGTCTCTTCGAATTATCAGTTTGGTTTGGCCTACTAGATTGATCTTTCTTGCAATGGGACAAGTGCTTAGCTTTGGGTTCAATCTTGCGGTGTCCTTTCCTGGTGACAGTAAGGGCAAAAAGGCACGTATTGTATTGTTTCCATCGAGGATAACAAGATGGGATTTTCTTCATGTTACATGAGTCTATCCCTCTACATCATGTCATCTTGCTTAAGGCGTTACTCTGTTTTTAACTTAATACTCTAGATGCATGCTGGATAGCGGTCGATGAGTGGAGTAATAGTAGTAGATGCATGTAGGAGTCGGTCTACTTGTCTCGGACGTGATGCCTATATACATGATCATACCTAGATATTCTCATAACTATGCTCAATTCTGTCAATTGCTCAATAGTAATTTGTTCACCCACCGTAGAATACTTATGCTCTCGAGAGAAGCCACTAGTGAAACCTATGGCCCCCGGGTCTATCTTCATCATATTAATCTCCTACTAAGTTATTTCCTTTGCTATTTACTTTGCCTTTATTTTACTTTGCATCTTTATCATAAAAATACCAAAAATATTATCTTATCATATCTATTAGATCTCACACTCGTAAGTGGCCCTATAGGGATTAACAACCCCTATTTGCATTGGTTGCGAGGTTTTATTTGTTTTGTGCAGGTGCGAGGGACTCGCGCGTAGCCTCCTACTGGATTGATACCTTGGTTCTCAAAAACTGAGGGAAATACTTATGCTACTTTGCTGCATCATCCCTTCCTCTTTGGGGAAAACTAAAGCAGTTCTCAAGAGGTAGCACTTCCTAGTTACTAGTGTCTTGGCTGATCGTCCTAAGAATGCTTATATATGAATAAAGCTCCCTCATTTACCCGCAAAAAAGATTTAGCCATATTAACCGGAAAGGAGGGAGTATGGACTAGCACAACTTGTTGGTGTGTCCCGTTGAGGGTGTCCTGGATTAGGGGGTGTCCGGATGGCCGGACTATACCTTCAGCCGGACTCCAGGACTATGAAGATACAAGATTGAAGACTTCGTCCTGTGTCCGGAAGGGACTTTCCTTGGCGTGGAAGGCAAGCTTGGCGATACAGATATTCAGATCTCCTACCGTTGTAACCGACTCTATGTAACCCTAACCCTATCCGGTGTCTATATAAACCGGAGGGTTTTAGTCCGTAGGACAACATACACATCAACAATCATACCATAGGCTAGCTTCTAGGGTTTAGCCTCTCTGATCTCGTGGTAGATCTACTCTTGTACTACCCATATCATCAATATTAATCAAGCAGGACGTAGGGTTTTACCTCCATCAAGAGGGCCCGAACCTGGGTAAAACTTCGTGTCCCTTGCCTCCTGTTACCATCCAGCCTAGACGCATAGTTCGGGACCCCCTACCCGAGATCCGCCGGTTTTGACACCGACATTGATGCTTTCATTGAGAGTTCCTCTGTGTCGTTGCCATCAGGAAGGATGCCTCGCCCCATCTTTAAAGACGGCACCGTTACTAAGGGAGCTTTGGCTGTCGGCCAAACCCTCCGGCTAGGTGGTTTTCTTATGACCGCCTGTTCGGCTTCTGCGTCGACGATGACTTCTCGAGCCATCGAAAACAATCTTCATGTCAGCTTGGAACTCGCCGAGCAGTTAGATCCAATGGAGCTCTCCTCCATAAACGAGCTCTTGGATCGCTTCGCCGCCCTGGGAGTCGCTACGGATTACGACCAGATTGGGCCTAAACCCGATCTAAGAGAGATTAACTCTTCCCAAGTCACCCATCACGTTTCCGTGGTAGAGGACAGCGCGGCGACCCTTCGTCTATCTCAAGGACTCGCTACGTCCGGATTCCCGATCCCTCCAAGCCGGATACCCGCAGAGAGGAGGATATCACTCAAGACCTGAACTTAGAGTCAGGCGACGGGCTGGATTAATTGGACAACACCCAAGGATTCAAATTTTTGAGTTCAGAAATTCCTCGTCCTCTGAGCCTCAGATGGGGTGAGGCTTCGGATTTAACTCCACCCACCCTCCCCAACATAAGCGATCTATCCAAAATCAGGCAAGAGCCCGACGAAACAATACATCATTAATGGGCCAGATTCCTCCTGGTTAAGAACAGGCTAAGGGACTACCGCGAGGAAGACGCGATCTTAATCTTCTGCAATAATTGCACGGACAAGGGAATACTCAACGCCATAAGTCGCCGTGATATTACACGCTTCGCTGACTTGGCGTCCATTGCACGAAAGTACTGTGCGATGGAAAGCGCCTGGAAAACCAAAATAAAATTTTGGGACAATCCGGCCCTAAATACAAACCCAGTCCGAAATAAAAGGGTACATCATAACCAGACACCCGGGTCAAACTCCAAAAAGCAAAAACCCTCTACAGGGCATGGAACCGCACTGGAAGGATGGCTTAATGGACCCTGTAAAATTCACAGTACAGAGGACGCCACACCAACTCACAGCCTTAGAGCATGTTGGATACTCCGGCAGGTGGCCAAAATTGGCGAAAATCTCCTAATTCCAGAGGCCACAGAAAGCCACCCCAGAGACACCAATACGGTATTAACAGTCTTCGAGACTTTCGCATCAAATAATATGCGAAAAAGGACACTCTACAGCCTTGCTGAAGTCTACCAAGTAGCAACAATAAACCCATGGAGTGACACGGCTATCACCTTTAACGCTAGTGATGAGCCGAAATTCCAAACAGGCCGAGCACCAGCCGCATTGGTCCTTGGTCCAATAGTGGATGGCTTTCGTCTTACCAAGGTACTCATGGACGACGGCAGCAGATTGAACCTCATTTACGAGGAAACCCTTCAAAAAATGAAATAGACTGGAACCGCATCGAGCGAAACACCACAACCTTTAGAGGAATAATCCCCAGTCGAGAAGCGCGCTGTACAGGAAAAATCACACTAGATGTGGTGTTCGGCATGCCGGATAATTACAGGTCCGAAGAGATCACGTTCCATGTGGCTCCGTTTAGCAACGGTTATCATGCTCTGCTGGGGCGGGAGGCGTTTACAATCTTCCAAGCAATACCCCATTACGGTACATGAAGCTCAAGATGCCCGGGCCTAACGGGATCATCACTCTCGGTAGTGATCCGGACATAGCACTCCGTGCCGAAAACAAGACAGCCGCACTGGCCCTCTAGGCACTGTCCGAAGCCCTAGCGGCTGAGGAACTGACTGCGCTGCGCTCTACGGTGAATAGGGACGATGTGGTACTCGACAAAAGATCCAAGTCCACCTCCTTTAATCCGGCGGACGAAATAGTCAAATTCCAAGTCCATCCAACGGACCCAAATAAAACAGCTTCCATCGGGGCACAGTTAAACCATGATGTAGACGCCGCACTGCGAGAGTTCCTACGAGAGAATTGGGACATTTTCGCCTGGCACCCTTCGGACATGCCAGGAATCCCACGCAGGCTGGCCAAGCACAGCTTAAATATCAAAACAGGATTCAAACCTGTCAAACAGGCTCTTCGGCGTTTTTCCGAACCTAAGAGATAGGCTATGGGAGAGGAGCTAGCAAAGCTATTGGAGGCCGGATTCATCAGAGATATAAAACATCCGGACTGGCTAGCAAACCTGGTGATGGTACCAAAGAAGGACAAATCCTGGCGCCTGTGCATTGATTTTAAAGACCTTAACAAGGCTTGCCCAAAGGATCCCTTCCCCCTCCCCCGCATCGATCAAATTATCGACGCTACCGCAGGACACGATTCGTTGTGTTTCCTCGATGCATATTCCGGCTACCATCAAATCAAGATGGCAGAATCTGACCAATCTGCAACGGCATTTATCACACCATACAGCCCATTCTGCTTCAACACAATGCCCTTCGGGCTCAAAAACGCCGGCGCAACATATCAACGCATGATTCAGACATGTCTGGCAAGCCAGATCGACAAAACAGTGGAGGCATATGTAGATGATGTGGTCGTCAAAACAAGACATGTCGAATCTCTAGTAGACGACTTGAGGCTCACATTTGATAACCTCCGAACATACGACATCAAGCTTAACCCGAAAAAATGCGTTTTTGGCGTTCCAGCCGGAAAGCTCTTGGGCTTCATTGTATCCGGTAGAGGAATCAAAGCAAATCCAGCCAAGATCCGAGCTCTGTCGCAACTGGATATCCCAAAGGACCTCAAACAAATACAAAAGTTAACCGGATGCGTGGTGGCTCTAAGCCGCTTTATCTCCCGCCTGGGAGAAAAGGCCCTACCCCTTTACCGCCTCCTTCGGCGCACCGAACACTTCGAATGGACGGATGCAGCCACGGCCGGACTCGAGGAGATAAAAGCCATACTTGCAACAAACCCAGTCCTAGCCGTGCCAAATATTGGCGAACCAATGCTATTATACATTGCAGCAACACATCAGGTTGTAAGCGCAGTGCTCGTCGTCGAACGAGAAGCGAACGGACACAGATCCCCCCTTCAAAAGCCACTCTATTATGTGTCCACTTTCCTCACTCCTTGCACGGTACCCGCATTATCAAAAGATTGCATACATGGTATTCATGGCATCCCGGAAGCTAGGACACCACTTTCAAGAGTGTTCAATAACAGTAGCCTCGGAAGTACCACTTAACGATATTATAAACAACCGTGACGCAACGGGCCGAATTGCAAAATGGGCCATTGAGATCCTCCCGTTCGACATAACTTATAAGCCACGGCGAGCCATCAAGTCACAAGTCTTGGCCGACTTCGTCGCAGAATGGATGGAGGCCGAACTCCCTAAAGAGTACGTCATATATTCAAATTGGATCATGCATTTCGACAGCTCCAAAATGTTGGCCGGACTGGGGGCTGGCGTCGTTTTGCCGTCCCCCACAGGAGACACAGCCGAATATGAGGCCCTTTTACATGGTCTCCGGATGGCAGTATCCATGGGCATTCAGCGCCTAGAGGTGCGCAGGGACTCGAACCTCGCAATATCCCATATAAATGGAGACTTCGATGCCAAGGATCCAAAAATGGCAGCTTACCGCAACGCCGTCCTAAAAATGTCAGCTCAGTTCGAGGGGCTTGAATTTCACCATATAGCTCGGGAAAATAATCAGGCGGCAGATGTCCTGGCACGCATCGGTGCAAAACGCGATGTAGTCCCCCCCAACATCTTCTTGGAAAGGCTGTTCAAGCCATCCATAGTATGGGAAGGGGAGCGAACAATAACACCCCGGACCCAACCGCACTGCCCGAAACCGAACATTCTGACACAATCGGAGGCTCTGCCAATGAAATAACACCTTCAGCCCACGTAATAATGGCCGTCATCGCCCCGTGGACAGAACCATTCCTCGCCTACCTCACTAGGCAGGAACTCCCCAAGGACCAAAATGAGGCACGCTGCATAGTGCGGCGATCCAAAGCCTACAGAGTCCACGAGGGAGAGCTTTATAAGAAAAGCACTAACGGAGTCCTTCAAAGGTGCATCTCCGAAGAGGAGGGGCGGAACCTCCTGGCTGAAATTCATGCCGGACTGGGCGGTCATCACGCTGCAGCACGGTCCCTTGTAAGCAAGGCCTTCCGTACAGGCTTTTATTGGCCGACGGCCCGGGCAGACGCTCAGGACTTAGTCCAACGATGCACCGGTTGCAACTCTTTGCAAACCAAAGCCATATGCCACCCACCGCCCTCCGAACTATCCCCATTACTTGGCCCTTCGTGGTCTGGGGGCTTGACATGGTTGGACCCCTTAAAGGCGGAACCCACAAGCAAAAATACTTACTGGTCATGGTGGATAAATTCACCAAATGGATAGAAGCCAAGCCTGTTAAGACGGCCGAATCCGGACCGGTGATAGACTTTATATCCGGGGTCGTACACCGTTATGGCGTTCCCCATAGCATCATCACTGATAACGGCACGAACTTCACGGCCGATGAGGTAAAACACTGGTGCAAAAACATGGGCATCAAGCTCGACTATGCTTCCGTCTATCACCCACAAACTAACGGCCAGGTCGAACATGCAAATGGTCTTATAATGAGCGGCATTAAACCCTGATTAGTGTGGTCCCTCAAGGAATCTAACACGCACTGGGTAGAGGAGCTCGACTCCGTACTCTGGGGGCTGCGGACCACGCCGAATCGCACCACCGGATACACACCATTCTTTATGGTGTACGGCGCAGAGGCAGTTTTGCCCTGCGACATAATTCATGACTCACCTCGAGTGCGCATGTGTGAAGAAAGAGAAGCCGAGCTCGATCGGCAGGACAACTTAGACGCATTGGAGGAGGAGCGTGACGTGGAAAAAGCCCGTTCCGCATTCTATCAACAGCAGGCTCGAAGATACCAAAGCAGAGAAGTACGGGCCAAAAATTACAACGTTGGCGAATTAGTTCTACGGCTACCGGACAAGAAAAAGGACAAACTCAAGCCCAAGTGGGAAGGTCCCTTCATAATTGACCAAGTCCTGACTGGTGGAGCGTACCGCCTGCGAGATGCATCGGATAACCGACTCGAGCCGAACCCATGGAACGTAGCCCGTCTCCGAAGATTCTATGCCTAGCACCAGACTCTATGTTCGTCTCCTTCCTTTGTCCATTTTTTATATATTTTCTGTCTTGCATTTCTCTTCTTCTTCTTCTCTCTCTCTCTTATAGCCCTTAAAGGCTCATAAAGTGACGTGCTATCCGCGTTCATTAAACCTGGGGGCTTCTTTAAACAGAAGCTTATTTATACGGGCTTCATGCCCAAAACATGTGTCACACTTCCACATGTACCTTTTCTTCACCATTATATGCATTGATATGACTTGAGTTTTGGCCAAGCTGGGTTGCCTGGCTCCTGTGCTTACCCCTACGTTCTCGATTGTTCGGCTAGGTGGTAAAGGGAGCACCTCTGCGATTGTTACTGCCGGGTCAGCCGGATGTGTACCTCAGACTGGGTGAAGCCGAAAGCTAGTGTTCTTAAGGGAATATTCGGTCGGTGAACTAAAGATGATCTTTTTTATTTTTATCTATATGCCCCCAGATGTTTATCATGCGTTTCTTTTCGCAGCATGGACATGCACTTTAGGGCATGCCTCCCAGGGAAAGGAAGCCCTAACAGAACTATTCTCCCTGGAAGATGTTTCTTACTAACCATGTAATATAACATAACTAGTCGGGCACTTGTCTGTTCACGCACTAATGACCCCTACGCCTGGTCTCCATGCATTCCCCGGTTCTTATATAACCGCATGGGAATTCGGACACACTCCAGACCGTCAGGTCCTGAGGCTGAAGCGAAAAGGTCGGCCATGACAAACGATCTACAATCTGGCTAGAAGGCATCATAAATGTCAATTACATTACATAGTCATTTTGACTGATTGTATTGCTCTTCAATACCATCTAGCAGGCTGTCTAATTCACAGTCCTGCTGGGAATACTTCGCGTCCAACTCTACTTGGCCGTATACTAAGCTTACAGGGATCTCCTTCCCATCGGGCCCTATAGGACCGACCTCGGCCATGTGGTTGGGGTCAGCCTTTGTGTACCGCATCTTCACCATGGCCCAGGCCTCCCTAGCGCCTTGACGGCAGGCTGATATCTTCCACAATCGGAAGCGCCACCGTGCTCCCTTTAGCTTCTCCGCAAGCTCTCCAAGACCTTCGGGCATGGAGACGGATGGCCACAGGGCCTGGGCGACGCCTCGCATCGCCTGCCGAATTCGATCGGGCAGTGAGCTCGGGAAGAAGGTCACCCGTAGAACCGGGCATCTCCTCTGCAGGACAACCTGTCAGCACACCTATAGACATTGCTCTGTTAGTTGACTTCCCCGCCGAACTTTCTTTCAAAAGGTTCGTTCAAGCACTTACTAAATATGCCGCGCCGAAGCCGCTGATTCTCCTTCACGGAGTCTGACAGCTGGGCACGAACATCTTTCAGCTCGACGCCCAGCTTGGTGTTGGCATCTCGGAGATCGTTCTTCTCCCCCATCACCTTTAACAGCACCCTCTCACCAGCCTTTAGCTGGCATAGGAGGTGTTGCCTTTCCGGATCCAATCTGGCGCCATCTGCAATTTCATTTGTCAGATTCGCACCAAAGCCGTGCTTCGCAAAATACTTATCTTTCGAAGTGTATATTACCAGAGGGGGCCTCCTTAGGCTCCCTTGCCGCGGCTAGTGCGGCCTCAAGTTGGGCTTTGCACTCTTCCAGCTCCTTGGACAGTAGGGAATTCTTTTCTGTAAGAACCTGCATAACAAATGATCCTTAAATCAGTTATTTTAACTATTTCAAGTCTCGGGGGCTACTGGTATATATATATAATTACCAAAATTTTCTTACCCGTATGTCTTTTACATATTGCTCCGTGGCTCTGGTTAGACCATTTTGAGCGGCACGGAGGTACGCATCTCCCGACTTAAAGGCATCTAACGCCTCTTGGGAGAAACAAGCGTCGCGAAGAATTGTCCGGCGACGCCTGTGGTTCATGGCACTCTCCACCTCAGAGTTGGTGGCAGACAACCTGTCCACATCCTCCGTCGGAGGAGCATCTGGTGCGCGCCTTGTGTTCGGTCCCGCTTCCGGGCTAGGCTTTGGAGCCTGGCTGGTGGAGGTGCGATTGGCGGCCTCTCCGAATATAGTTCGGCGAGGTCTCTTTGTCCTGAAGAGAGCACAAGTGTTAATATGCCCTGAAGGTATGACACCTGGGATAAGGGGGTGCGCCATACCTTTGCGCTGACGCCCCGGTCCGTACTGCACCTCTTTTCTGCCCACGGGGCCATGCGGCCCCTTGTTGGCTTGTCGCCGCAGGTTCGGCCTCCCGTTTCTGGGAGGCCGGGATTAGCCCTGGATAATTGGCCGTAATGGCCACCAGGGCGTTGTCCTTGCTCAATTGATGGAACACTCCATCAATCAGATCCACCGAAAGCTCCGGATCCTCTTGTGAGTCTGGGTCGAGGGACCGTCCTGGGTCCTCGGGTTGCGGAGGAGGGCTGTTTATTTCTTTAACAGCCTGGCGCAGTTCCTGCATCGAAATCACTAAGATTAAATATTTAACAATGGGGATATAAAACGGATGGACAAGATGTGATCACTCACCCAGCTAGGAGGATTGTACATGGAAAATCCACCCTTTGGGTCAACACAGAGAAAATCCTCCTCTTCTTCCTTGTACAAAGCGGACAAGGTCTTTATTAGAGCCGCAGCCGAATCCGACCCCTTACGGCCGTAGCGGGTGGTGTCGTCCTCCCCGTTGAAATCCCACATGGGGTGGCCTCTATACTTTAGCGGCTGCACCCCTCACATGATGCATGCGGCCATGACCCCGATCATGGTTAGTCCGGAATGAGCTAACAATCTTATCTGGCCCATCAGGTAAACAACGTCCCTGTCACTTTCCCTCTGAGGGCTCCGTGGGCGCCAGCTTAGGCGCTTCTTTAAGGGAGCATTGTTGAATTCAGGGAGGCCGATCCGGACAGGATCCGGCAGCGGGACGTCTTCTATGTAAAACCATTCCGAGGGCCAGTCTTCGGATGCCTTCTTTGGGGTTCCGGACAGATAGCCGGTCCCGGCGATGCGCCATACTTCGGCTCCGCCCACTTGATACATAGAGCCCTTCTTGGAACGGGGCACGAGGCAAAATAGCTCCCTCCACAGTCCGAAATGAGCTTCAACACCCAAGAACACCTTGCAGAGGGCTACAAAGCCCGCGATATGCAATATTGAGGCAGGCGTGAGATGATGTAGCTGGAGGCCGTAGAACACTAGCAGCCCCCAGAGAAATGGGTGAATTAGAAATTCGAGCCCCCTTATTAAATAAGGGACGAGGCACACCCGCTCTCCTTTGGAGGGATTAGGGGCGCTCTCCGCTTGCTCTCCGCCATTATAGATGGCAAGACCGGCTCGAACCGGGATCATATAGGCCGGGGGAGAAATCCCTTGGTCTGGAGCGTCACTAACTCGCTATGCGGGATGGAGCATCTTTCTCAATATCCAGGCTTAGGGCTGGAAGGGCGGGAGGAGGAGTCGCGATGGCTGGCCATGGTGGAATGGATCTTTGTCGAATGCGCTCTGATGAATACTCGCGAAGGGGGAAGGTGTGGTTTGGATCTAAATCCTCGTCTCCTTAAATAGGTCAGCTTGTTTACGCGGCTAGGGGTGTGAATGTAAAAATACTCAGACCTTTCATATTCGTTTGACACGTGGGGAGCAGCCATTATTGGGCGCAGAAGCCAAGGAGCGCAACATCTACAAGAACCCGGACTTTATTCAACAGGTACATGGAATTTGGAGGAGAACCCGCCTTGCAATGCCGAAGACAATCTGCGCGCCGGACTCATCGTCATTTTAGCATCGTTCGGGGGCTACTGAGGGAGTCCTGGATTAGGGGGTGTCCGGATGGCCGGACTATACCTTCAGCCGGACTCCAGGACTATGAAGATGCAAGATTGAAGACTTCGTCCCGTGTCCGGAAGGGACTTTCCTTGGCGTGGAAGGCAAGCTTGGTGATACGGATATTCAGATCTCCTACCATTGTAACCGACTCTATGTAACCCTAACCCTATCTGGTGTCTATATAAACCGGAGGGTTTTAGTCCGTAGGACAACATACACATCAACAATCATACCATAGGCTAGCTTCTAGGGTTTAGCCTCTCTGATCTCGTGGTAGATCTACTCTTGTACTACCCATATTATCAATATTAATCAAGCAGGACGTAGGGTTTTACCTCCATTGAGAGGGCCCAAACCTGGGTAAAACTTCGTGTCCCTTGCCTCCTGTTACCATCCAGCCTAGACGCACAGTTTGGGACCCCCTACCTGTGATCCGCCGGTTTTGACACCGTCACCCATCAACTCACAGAACAAGGAGAAGCTTGTAGGACAAGGTGAAGCTCACTTACGCCTTTTGACTAATGCAACGTACCCTCACCCAGGCGGTGGACATGCATCAGTTCATTCGGTGTTAGATCGCCAGAGGCATACATTGTACTAGTACCCAACATGCGGAGTACCATCATTGTTCGACTTCATGAAGAGGCGAAGAGCTGAGCGCAAGGTTTAGTAGTACGAGTAGTACTACTACTAGAACCGCATGGTGGGGCCTCTGTACTCTTATTTATTTAATCTCTGATAAAGTACACATTTATACCAGAGAAGGGCGGAAAACGGCAGCCCAACATGTAATGATGATATCAATCAACCATGCTCGAATATATCTTGGCCTCCGTGCGAGCCCGTTTGTGTGTTCTCGCTCCTTGTCTCTCTCAAGGAACGGCGGGTTGGCCATTTTGCCGTCAACTGAGATCGGTTTGCTCACACTCTGTTCCCACATGTCAGTGATATGCCAAGAGGAGGTGCGTTGACCGACTGGCCATACACGTACTTGGTTTTTCACCTTCATACTCCTCCTCCCTCCGTCACAGTTTATAGGGCACGCTGCATTATGATGCATTTCTCTCAATGCATTTCCACCACTAGAGAGACTTTAGACGCGTTTGGTTTAATGCTCAATTAATTAGGGTAACCGCAATTTTCTCTCGATGTAGTACTATGGAGCGGAGTAAGTGCATGCATGTGTGTACCCGGGGTGGAAGCACGGCATGCATGTGTGCACGCATTATTTCCTGTAGTAATAGACGTTGTGCTATAACTACCAATGCTATTTTTCAGGCCGATCACTAGTCGCCTTGGTCCCAGAGATTTTCTCTTTTTCTGAAGCGCGCTCTATAAACAGTGACGGATGGAGTAGTATGAGCGGATTCAAAGAAGAGCATATTGATGATTGTTTGTTCCGAGTAACTTATAGTGGGAAAGGTGGGGCTTATGATTTGACTACTGATTACTCACTATTAATGTTGCGCAACGACTGGTCTGAGTCTCCCATGCGGCTATGGACTACCCCCTTGGTTCTTAAATATACTCCAGAGTATTTGTCTTTCTAGAGATTTGAACGAGTGACTACTCAAATATTTTCCTTTTTAGAGATTCAAATGGACTACTACATACATATGTATATAGACATATTTTAGAGTGTAGATTCACTCATTTTGCTCCGTATGTAGTCACTTGTTGAATTCTCTAGAAAGACAAATATTTAGCAACGGAGGAAGTACACATACGAAGCAAAATGGGTGAATCTACACTCTAAAATATACCCATTTGAAATTTGTAAAAAGACAAATATTGTTGATGACAGTTGCGACGACAAAAAAGAAACATATTCCTTGTCCTAAGGGAAGATAACAACACGGTTGTGTTTGTCTAAAACGGTGTGAGGACAAGATTGCAACATGAAAAGTACGTCGGACGAGCTATGTTTTGTGCAAAGAACTATGGAAGATCCACATGCAGCGACGTGGGAAGACGGGCAGTGGAGCAAGGCCGGAGGGGATACCCAGAGGTCGTCGAGATGTAACTAGGTGAGCGGCGGCGGGCAGAATCTGCCCATACTGCGGCAGCGAGCAGGTGGCGTAGGCCCTACCGCACCGGAGCTTGGTCAGAGAGAACGGCGTGTACCGCAGATCGAGACGTGCTGCCTCGGCACTGTTGAATGGAGAAACGATGCACGTCCTCCCTTTCCGCCGGCGGATGGGATGCGGCTGAATTAGTGCCCAACGGTGAGAGAGAGAGAGGCCACCGCAGCCTTGTGTGAGATACTCTGAGGAGAGACAAACTAGGCAGGGAGGCTCCATTGTATATAGTGGAGCGGACTACCTTTTTCTCCATAAAAATTGTTTTATATTTTGTGTACCTGCCATTGAAAAATATAACTTTATTTAAAAATAATGCGCCAACGCATCAAGTCGAACTTTGTTTCATGCACGCGTGGTACACGACCTCCGTATGTAAACAACCGCTGCACGCGTTCAAATTAGCACGTGGGCTGCCATTTCGTACAGAAATGAGCTCCACCGTGTACCCGTGTGGGTGTGGCTGGGCACGAAGCGTGAGTACGTGCACGGTCACCTATTCTCCTCTTGTATACGTACACCACCTACGCGGGGTTGTGTGAGAGAGATACAAACATAGAGAGATATAGTGTGTGGGTTCGTGAGAGTTTTTTTTGGGGGGGGGGTCAATCAAAAAATATAACATATGCAATGTGTGTGAAATAGAGTCCTGGATATATCATATAACCGCAAGTTTTCGGAGCCGAGATATTCATCCGAGTCACTATGGGCGTATTTTTCCAATTGACATGTCTGAAGGAATCAATATAGAGGGGGTGATCCACGAGAAGAGAGTGGAGGTATCATCGACTTGAGGTGTCCATAGAATCGAAGAGAGGGATGATGTGTGTGTGTGTGCGCACGCATGGTCGATAAAGAGTGCCATCGAATTTAT
The DNA here is from genome assembly GCF_002162155.2 of Triticum dicoccoides. Taxonomy (NCBI): domain Eukaryota; kingdom Viridiplantae; phylum Streptophyta; class Magnoliopsida; order Poales; family Poaceae; genus Triticum; species Triticum dicoccoides. Next base: position 185,738,665 of record NC_041388.1, on the reverse strand, counting down.
GTGTGCCCATGTCAAAGATATAGAGTGGCTGGCCTACTAGAACGAGAGAGGGGACAGGTACAATTTGTCTCTGTGGCTTGGATACCTACCTACAACGCTCGACTATCGGTCTGTGGTGGGGGGAGGGAGGCCTAATTAACTATAGAGGTACAATGGCTGGTATATGTGTGGAGGAGGAGAGAGGCCTACCTCATGTATTAAGGGAGATCGATCTACCTCATGTATTAAGGAAGATCGATCGGCATCCATGCATATGTGTAGGAGAGGAATAAGATTGGGAGAGAGAAAGAGTTAGAGTGTTGGAGGGGGTGGTAGTGGAGTTGCTTCTAACAAATGGTGGGATAGGCTTGCTAGACAACCGGAGGGCACGCCTGTAATATCAATAAGACAGGGGATGGCTGCTTGTCTGTGCACGTGCGTGTGAGAGATGGGTCAGGAGGCATGCATGAATGATGAGGGGGACGATATGGCTGTGGTAAGAAGACATAACTACATAGGAAGATCAATTGTCCTTTGTCAGAGAAAGGAGAGACATAACTTGTGACGTACGTCGATCGATGGGGGGGATAGTTAAAGTAGACCTAGGTATATGTTGGGAGATTGATCGGTATACATGCATGTGTGTGTTAGAAGCAAATGAGGCACGGTGAGAAGGATAGAGAGATAGAGAGAGGGATGCATCTAGGTGGTGGTGTGAGAGTCGTACTATATCAAGGGGGAAGGAGTGTGCGAGTACGAGATCGATGAAAAGAGTGGTGGGAGTGAGGCATGGACGGTGATAAGAGAATAGGGAAGCTTGTGTTTGTGCTCGGCAGACCTGGCTAGAGAGGCATATTGATCGATGTGTGCCGTAACGAAGGTGCTGGGGGGGCCTACACACACCGTGGGTGAACGACCTAAAGTGAAAAGATGAATTTGCGCGATGGAGCTAGAGAATGCTGAGGGAGGGTGAGAGGGATGCGGGCATGTGCATGCACGAGAGAAAGTTAGCGCTAGCTAGCTACAAAGATAAGAGGATTGTGTGGTTGGAAAAGACGAATAGAGATCATACTTCATTATAAAAAGCGAATTCAGATATTTGAAGAATTTATCATAGTGTTTTAAACCGACGCATGTGTGAATATATATAACGGTGATACACATGGTGTGGTTATGAACATGTTATACTTCATATAATATATTTTATCTCTACTCTTATAAAAAACAGAGTTGTTGATGATGGTGTGCCTGCCGTCCTGCAATATAGGCCGTCCGATTTATATCTGACGGATAGGAAGGAAACTATGGCAATTTTGAAAAAAGATACCCACACCCCTCTCCATATTTGCAAATTAGGCCTCCCGTTGATCATGTTGATGTTCCATGGAATGCATGGGCATCTTCCCAGTACTACATATAATATATAGAACATTGATCATAATTTGGGCTAATGTGTGGCTTTTGTAGCTCAGGTCTAAATACTTGTCATAATGTAGGGGGCGGGCCACTATACTATCTGTGATAAACATGGTGTACACGTATGGAACATGGTTTAGATTATGAATATATAGTTAGTACAAATGTACTATTATTTGGAATCAACATCAAGTGTATTCAAAAAATAGAATTCGAGTTCATGTAGTACACATAATTCATATCTATCTCTATAGTAATAATGTGGTGTGTTATTAAGGTAATACACGAATGATGGTTGAAGTTGGCAACAATCATGATTGTAGATTCTTATTGAAATAGAGAAACAAATTCAAATTCAGTTCGAATTGCAGCGGTAGTATAGACATTTGGAATGCACTAAAATGTTGGTATGAGTAGGTTACATGCATTATACAGAAAGCGAAAAAAAATTAATTGGACATAACATGACAAGATTAATAGTACATGACAAGCACAATGTGAAAATTATATCATTGAAAGAACCTTTCACAGACGAATTTAATAGTGTGCTTTGTGTAAGTTGCATGTCATATATTATTGCTCTAATATTTGGTCAAAGTTAGCATCGAAAAACGCATTAGGCCCTATATAGATGGAAGGAGGGAGTAGCTTTGGATAGCATTTTTATAGTAAAACGGGGCAAGACTCACTCTTCGTGTGGTGTGAATATTTTTTATTTTTTTTGTTTTCTTTTTGGTTGAGAGAAGTGCGAATTGATTTGGTACGTACAAGTACAATATTGCACGTTAGGCTTGTTCCTAAAATTCAACCCGCGCTTTGTTATATCCCGAAAATTCAGATATTATGCTCCCAAAACTGGCGCCTTCACAACCCGCGCCTTGCTATCCTGAAATTACAACGCGCGCGAAAACTCCCTCCAGCTGCCAAATCCCGACAGGCAAAATCCCCCTTCTAACCCTGAGCCGAAAGGGCCGCTAATTCAAATCGGTGGGGGTACTTTTGTAACACACCCTAAATTTTGTACAAGTGCATCCCTAAGTCATGGTTCACCCCCTCCCATCGCCTCCTTTTTGCCATTTGAAATCCCTGGCCGCCATAACCTCTCTGCTCCAGCCGCGAAACCCCACCCTCCTCCGTCTGCCACCTCATCGTTGCCCAGCCGGAGCCTCTTCCCCGACAACGTCATCTACCGCAATAGCTCGATGTCCCTCGTCCACCTCCCTGGATGAGGATCCGTCGTCCATCTCATCATCCCACTGGTTCAGCCGCCCCGTCCTCCACCTCCAAGGAGCTGCTCCGATGATCACCTCATCTATCGCGGCTGCCCCATCCACACAGTGCTGCCTTAACCTGCTCCACCGAAACTGCAACATCCTCACCGACTCCTCGGACGAAGCCGAGGCCTACTCGGTGCCACCAAAGAGGTTGTACACTCATCGCATCGCACCTTCTCCTTAACTCGACCTCTCGGTGCTGACGGTGCTCCATCCCACACCCTCATGGAGCGGCTACCTTGAAGCCGGCGCCACGGGCGACATCTCCACGGTGTCTCTCCCCCAGTGTGAGGCCCCTTCGGTGGCGGCGTCCATACCAGTCGGATCTGCTGCTGTTGCTCCGGCTCTCGCTCGCTTGCTCACACTGCTGCTGTTGCTCCGGCTCTCGCTCGATCGCTCGCTCGCCCAGCTGCTGCTGCTCCGGCTCTCACTCGCTCGCGCTGCTGATGGTGCTCTCCCCCTTGCTCATGCGGCTGCTCTGCTCCGATTTAGCTACACTTCAGTTGACTGAATCGACTTTTGGTCCAGTCGATTTTCAGGGGGTGGGGGGTGGGGCTCACCAGAGTTAAGGAAGAAGCACCCATAGCGGGGACGGTGGCTCACCGGAGAGGTAGCCCACTATTTGTCTTAGGGTTCAGGGTGAGGGCGGGGGGCCTATAGGGAAGGCCGGGGTGGCGGCGGACCGGCGATGGGGAGTTGTTTCAGGGCGGCGAGGCGGCGCTGGGGCCGGCGGTTCATCCGGTGGTGGCTGGCGGCTCAGGGGGTGCAGGTTGAAGATGAACTGCATGCCCTCCCTAAACTACAAGTCAAGTGCCTCTCTGCTACCATTGTGTTCAGTTTCGATAGTAACATTCAGATTCCAGAGTAAATTTCAGTTTCGACAATTAAGTTCAGAGTCAACAATTTTTACCTCATATGTTGTAGTCAGGTGGTCTTTGGTGATGTAAATTTTACATCTATTTTACATCATCTATTAGAGATGCTATTAGAATCCCACTTGAGATTGACGATGTCTGTCTTGTGCTGCTTCAGCCTTGACGTCTTACGGCTCACCGGGGCTGCTCCAACGACAGAACGATCCATCACAACAGAGCAGTGCCCTGGACGCTGTCTACAGATTCCTCAGATCTTCCTCCACACCTCGGATAGCCACCTCTGCCTCAACTGCATTAGCGACCAACCGAATGATGCTGAGGTCGACACGGCTACGACAAAGAGGTTGTACACTTGTTGCATCACTTATTATTATACATTCATGTCGATCCATTAGTGCTATTTTGGTTCAACAGAAAAACATAGCAATAGGGAATTTTCCAATGGCACTCGACTATTCAATTATGCATGCATTTTGTTGAAAGGAATGAAGCAAAACATCCACCTGGACCTACTTTTCAAAATCCTATGCATGAAAACAAGACCAGGTGCATTAGTGGCAGAATAACATTCTAACTGTACACGCTTTCATATGGTTTCACTTTATTTTGGCCATGTTTCTTTGTATTCCTCTGCTCTTCCAATTCCTGTAAACCAAACACTCAAGTTGACAGAAATCTTGTGTTTACAAATGCTCTATTTACCATGTGCATTCCTATCCTATTCCGGTGTTTTTACTATCCCTGCATTTTTAGAATCATGCAAGCCAAATGAGCCCTTACAGAATTACTTCAGTTATAGGTAGGTGTCGAAGGGAACTTTGTGTGGTTTGTGTTGCTCCTGCCGCGACGTCGTCCACCTCAACTGAGCTGCTCCACCGACAAAAACAGCCACCAAACCAGACATCGCGACTCCGGACTGTCTTTCGCCGCCTCAGATCTCCTTCCCTGCTGCCGGCACCCACCGCAATGGCATCACCATCATCGACTCAGCATATGAACCCGAGGAGTACACGGGTTCACAAGAGAGGTCGCACTCTTTTGTTTCTGCTTATGTTATTGAAAGTGCAATCATGCCCTTAATCATATTTTGATGTTGATGACAACATGCATATTGGGACTAATCATGTTTATCGAGTATTTCTCAGGATTATGTCCCAAGGGCTATGTGTGTGTGTGTGGATCATGAGTATGGACATAAAACATATATCACTCAAGAGCAGAGACACAAGACAAAGATAAAAAGCTTCGGCTCCTTGTTTTCGGTTTGCTCTTGAGTATAGGGATCACGCACTATTAAGAGGGGATCGATGGATTTCGCGAAAGAACTTCCTCAAAACCACAAAATTCCCTCTCATACCATCTCAAAATTCTTCCTCTAACTTGTGCAAAAATGGTAGTATGTTTCTAAGCTAAAAGGTCCAACTTTCACCGGACGTCCGAAGTCTACGGACGTCCGGCCTCTCTCAACTAACCAGACATCCGACTCTCTCCGGTCATCTGGTGTGTCTTCACAGAACTGATATTAGCGGAAGACCGGTCACACCGGATGTCCGGTCACCGGACGTCCGCTCATCTCCGGATATCCGGTGCACTCCAACAGAACTGCAATTAATGGATTTCCGACAACACCGGACGTCCGGGCTCCGGACGACCGGCGCCTTCCGGATGTCCACTGCCTGTGCGCCTCACTCCTTACATGTGTCCCCGGTTGGTGTCCCAGCCACCAGACGACCGTCCGCCCTGCCGGAAGTCCGGTCCTATCTGTGTCACCAGTCGTCCGGTACCCATCGGACGTCCGGCAGCTCCTGTGCCTTAAGTGTCCAAACGGCTAGCTTTTCACTACCACTATATATAGCTTTCTTTCCCCACGGGATAGTGTGGACCACTCACTTTGAACAAACCCTAGAACACATTACACTCTCTCTCTCTCTCACTCCTCCACACCAAATCTTAGATACCCAAGGGATTTGAGAGCATTTGAGAGAAGTTGTCCGATCAAGTGATAGATCCACTCCTTCCGCTTCTTTGCACTAAAGGAATTTGTGACTTGAGAAAGTCTTGAGCTTTTCCCCATCGTTCTTGTTACTCTTGGAGGTTGGAGACTCCTGGCGGTAGGAGTCTTTCAGAGAGGAATCGACCCTTGTGATTACCCCCCGAAAAAGTTTGTGAGGGTTTGGAGACCACCCCAAGGTCAACCACTAGTGGTTGAGAAACGCCTTCGTGGTGTTGTCTCAAAGAGAGAATAGGGTGAGCCTTTGTGGTAACACCCACCTCTCTAAACGGTGACGTAGCTTCCCTCCAAGGAAGTGAACATCGGCTTACATCCTCGTCTCTCAGAGTTGCGGTTATCCCTAACCTTAACTCTCTACTTGTGGTTACTTGTCTCGTCTGCACTTACCTATATCATATTGTGCTAGCTTACTCATCTACTTGTATTACTTGATTATCTTGTTTAGCTCTTAGCATCACACTTCCAATTGTTAGGCTCACTTTCATATTCCGTACTATTGCCTAAAATTGCCAAGTAACAATTAAAATTTGTATTTGTACCTATTCACCCCCTCTAGGTCCATCTCGATCCTTTCAATTGGTATCAGAGCCTCGTGCTCTATTCTTGTGGCTTAACCGCCCTAGAGCAAGATGAACCTCGATGGGGCTCCCCTTGTTGTAGATCCGAAAGATAAAGGCAAGGCTTCTTCTGAAGTCAAGACCTTTACTTCAGAGGATCTAGAACGGGCCCTTGCCAAGCAAAAGTAGGAGCATGATGCTTCTGTAGAGGCCTTGATCCAAATGAGGATAGCCACATTGTCCATGGTGCTTGCACCACTTTCGGGTGGTGCGGCTTCGAGACCAACTGTGCCTACTCCGTCACTTGGTCAACAACCTCCTAGCAATGAACACTCTAGTGTTCCTTGGCTTTATGCAAGACCCAAAGTTGAGAAACCAAAATATAACTCTCAAGGCAAACCTCCTTTACTTGACTCCACTTCCGATTTTGCTTTGTGGAGAGTTGCTATGCAAGATCATCTTCGATTTGGAAACGATGAGATGCTAGAGATCTTGGAGTATGGTTACCATGTGGTTGATCCATAGAATCCTACACCAAGAGAAATTTATGACAAGAATCTCAATGACACGACAATCATGTGTATAAGGAGAGGTATTGTTCAAAAGCAAAGGAGACCTTTCATACACATCACAAGTGCCAAGAGTATTATAAGATCCAAGACCAGTACCTCCACCCTCTGGAGTGCTCAATATGAAATTTCCAAGGGGCAATTGCAAAACTTTTGTATGGAGAAAGGTGAAACTCCAAATCAACTCCTTGAGCGTCTCATGACTCTCACCACTGATATTGAGTCATGTGAGTGTGACAAGACACAAGATGGATTTAACATGACTAAGCGATTCCTTGTGGACAAGTTGCTCCATGCTCTTGCTCCATATCACCATCAGATGGTATGGGACATAAGACAACACCATGCCTTCAAGGAAATGACTAAAGATGACATCATATCCACTTTCCAACTATTTGAAGAGTCAAAGGCCAATGCTACAAAACATCTTGCCATGCATGGTACTCCATCATCGAAGATCAATCTTGCATTGAAGGCCAAGCATGTATGTGAAGATGAGCAAAGTGAAGAAGAAGAAGATGATGATGATGATGAAGATGGTGATGAGGTTGAATCCGATGAGGGCCCTTCATATGAAGACATGGCTCTCTTTATCAAGAAGTTTAGCGCGGGAAAATTCAAGGGAAGGTTTCAAAAGAAGAAAGTAAGAAAATGCTACAACTGTGAAGAAACCAACCACTTCTCCAACGAGTGCCCTTATGAGAAGAGAGAAGATAAACCAAGGTTTCCCAAGACCTTTCCCAAGAATAAGTTGCCAAATCCTTTGAACTCCAAGCTCAAGAAGAGAGATGGGAAAGCAATGGTTGCTCAAGAAGAATCTGATCCTGATGATGTTAGTGGTGTTGCCGGAGTTGCTCAAGATTCTCAAAACACATTAAGGCTAGTCAACAAGAGTGGTGAAGTTGTCACCTACAACTACATGAAGGATTACAAGGGCAACGCTCACAAGTGTCTCATGGCGAAGGCCGTGGTAGAAGATGGAGAGGACCAACACTCTCCTGACAAGGTCAAGGTAACCCCACGATCAAACCCTCCTCTTTTCACTCCTCCTACTCCTAGTTATGAGTATCTTGATGCGGAGGATAGGTATGAGGATGATGATATAAATGATCCTATGCTTGCTAAACTAAATAAGTTCATGTGCTCTCTTAAAGGAAAGAAGCTCACTGTGTTTCATATGCTTATGGAGATGGTGAGTAAGCACACCATTTCCATTAAGGAACTCGAAACCCTCGTCACCGAGGAAAAGGAAAAATATGAAATCCTTGAGTGGAAAGTACAATATGAGGAAGCACGCAATGATGAACTATGCTTAAAAGTTGGTGCAAACATTGATGTTCATACTAGAGATCTTGCCTCCTTGAAAAAGGCTATCGACTCTTGCGAAGAGTTGATGAATGATAAAAGTAAGCTTGTAAAGTCTAATGCATCTCTCTCTAAGGATTGTGAGCTCCTATCCGTGTCCCTCAAGACCAAGGAAGAAGAGCTCACCCTTCTTACAAAGAGTTTTGAGACACTCCAGCTTACTTATCTTGAAACTCTAGTCAAGGCTTACTATTCTCCTATAATCAATGTTGATGCTTGTACTACTAACTCTAGTAGTGATCTAGCATCTATTATTAAGGAGAATCGCTTTCTCAAAGCTCAAATCGAGAAAGGGCTCATGACATGTGCTCAAGGGAAAAAGAACCTTAATGAGGTGTTGATCCAACACAATGAAGTGTTTGCCAAAGAAGGACTCGGGTTTGACCCAAGCACAAGCAAGAAGAAGACATCCTCTCAAAAGTGCACCACCCCTCTAAAAGAAACTTTTGTACGAGAAGGGCACAAGGAGAAAGGTAAGGTTGTTTGTGGGAAGGCCACAAGGGGCATGCCCACTGTCAACAAGCCAAAAGAGTTCATGCCTCCATCCTATGTTCTTCGTAAGACTAAGGATGGAGAAGTTTGTGCAAAGTTTGTTGGTCCTCGAAATGCATTTCGGTTTTGTGCTATTTGGGTCCCTAAGACCCTTGTGACTAACTTGAGAGGTCCCATTGCAAAATGGGTGCCTCTAACCAAGTAATAATTGTGTGTAGGTTGCCTTCTCTAGTGGAGTAAAATGGGTGATTGATAGTGGATGTACCAATCATATGACCGGAGATAGCAAGTTGCTCTACGATTTCATGGAAGCTATTCAACCATTTATGAGCATTATGTTTGGTGGAGGATCAGAAGGACAGGTACTCGGTTTGGGTAAGGTGGCTATCACAAATGACATGTCTCTTGCAAATGTCATGCTTGTCCAATCCCTTAAATACCATTTGCTTTCTGTTCGCCAATTGGCCTCTGTTGGTTATGATACACTATTTGGACTAACGGATGTGAAAGTCTTTAAGAGAGATACTCTCGAAGTGGCCTTTGTTGGAGAGTTTGATGGCAACCTTTACACAGTTGATTTCTCGAAAGAGAGCACATTCCATGCAACTTGTCTAATGGCCAAGGCCGACAAGGGGTGGCTATGGCATCGCCGGCTAGCCCATGTCGGCATGAGAAATCTTCAAGATCTCTTAAAGGGAAATCACATCCTTGGACTAACAAATGTCTCTTTTGAGAAAGATCGTGTGTGTAGTGCATGCATAGCCGGGAAGCAACATCAATCAAAGCACCCACCCAAGAATATTGTGTCTACTTCAACGCCTTTGGAGCTCCTTCATGTGGATCTGTTTGGGCCTCCTTCATGGCATAGTCTTGGTGGAAAAAAGTACGGACTTGTCATTGTGGATGATTACTCAAGATACACTTGCGTGTTCTTCCTCAAGTCCAAAGACGAGACGAAGATCACCTTCATTGATTTTGCCAAGCAAGCAGAACGCAAGTTTGATAAAGAAATCATGGCAATAAGAAGTGATAATGGTTCCGAGTTCAGGAATTACACCTTGGAAGGATTTCTTAGTGATGAAGGGATTGAGCATCAATATTCAGCTCCATACACTCCCCAACAAAATGGTGTTGCAGAAAGGAAGAACCGCACCCTTGTGGAGATGGCAAGGTCCATGTTGGATGAATACAAATCGCCACATAGTTTTTGGGCTGAGGCCGTCAACACTGCATGTCATGCTTCAAACCGGCTCTTCCTCCGCACGATATTGGAAAAGACTCCATATGAGCTCCTAACTGGGAACAAGCCAAATGTCAAGTACTTTCATGTATTTGGGTGTAAATGCTTCATCCTCAACAAAAGAGAGCAGTTAGGAAAATTTCAATCTAAAACCATTGAGGGCATATTTGTTGGTTATGGATCAAACTCTCACGCCTATAGAGTCTACAACAAATCCAATGGATGTGTTGTAGAAACTTGTGACGTGGTGTTTGATGAATTTAATGGCTCCCATGGGGAGCAAGTTGATCTAAGTGATGTAGGTGAAGAAGATTCTTCTCAAGATATCTTGACGATGGGTGTTGGTGCACTTCTTCCAATGGAACAAGACCCTCGTGATGATGAAGAAGATGATGAAGGCCTCACACACCATCAAACTACTTCCACACCCATACCACCACAAGCACCTACTACTCAATCAATGCCCATAGTCCAAGTACAAGATGATGATCAAGTTCCTCTTCATGATAATCATCAAGAACAAGATCATCCTCAAGGGAAAGAACAAGAAAGTGCAATCATTGACAATGAACCTCAACAAATGCAAGAAGAAGAAGAAGATTTTCCACCACACATTAATGATCCACATGTTGAGGACGTGGATGATGGACATGAAGTTGAACCTCATGAAACCTTAACCTCCATCATGCCTCGAGTGGCCGGTCGTGTTGATGTTGATAAAATCCTCACCGGCATATCGGAAGGTAGAGTCACTCGTAAACAATTGACAAACTTTTGTGCTCACTTCTCTTTTGTGTCTAGTGTTGAGCCTCTCAAGGTACAAGATGCGTTGATAGACAACGATTGGCTTATTCCTATGCAAGAAGAGTTGAATAGTTTTGAGCGCAATCAAGTGTGGTCATTAGTCAAGAGGCCAACTACGGAACACAACGTCATTGTAACAAAGTGGATTTTCAAGAACAAGCAAGATGAGAATGGCGTAATCATCCGCAACAAGGAAAGGTTAGTGGCACAAGGGTACTCACAAGTTGAAGGTTTGGACTTTGGTGAGACCTTTGCCCCCGTTGCCCGTCTTGAATCCATTCGCATCTTACTTGCTTATGCTGCTTTCAATGGCTTTACATTGCATCAAATGGATGTGAAGAGTTCTTTCCTTAACGGTCCTCTACAAGAAGAAGTATATGTATCACAACCACCTGGGTTCGTTGACCCCGATCACAAAGACTATGTGTATAAACTTCATAAGGCTTTGTATGGCCTTAAACAAGCACCTCGTGCTTGGTATGATCATCTTAAGAAGTTTCTACTCGATGATGGTATTGTGAGAGGGGTGATCGATCCCACTCTTTTTACTAAGAGGGACAAAGGTGATTTGATCTTATGCTAAATCTATGTAGATGATATCATTTTTGGTTCTCCTAACATTCATTTATGCAAGAAGTTTGCGACATCAATGACAAAGAATTTTGAAATGTCACTCAATGCGGATTCGAAGTTCTTCCTCGGTTTTAAAATTCAACAATTTCAAGAAGGAATATTCTTGTCTCAAGCCAAATACCTCAAGGATATCCTAGAAAAATTTGGCATGTCTGATGCTATCCCATGTAAGACCCCCATGCCAACCAAAACTGTACTCACTAAAGACTCAAACGGTATCCCCTTCGACCCATCTAAATACCGCTCTATGATTGGTTCATTGCTTTATCTTTGTGCATCCAGACCAGACATCATGTTTAGTGTATGCATGTGTGCTAGATTTCAAGCTTCCCCTAGGGAAAGCCATCATAAGGCGGTTAAGCATATTCTTAGATACCTTGTTCACACCCCAAAGTTGGGTCTATGGTACCCCAAGGATGCTAAGTTTGATCTCATTGGGTACACGAATGCGGATTGGGCTGGAGACAAAGTGGATCGTAAATCCACCTCCGGTGCACGTCAATTTCTTGGACGCTCCTTGGTAAGTTGGTCCTTGAAGAAGAAAAATTGTGTTGCCCTCTTCACTTCCGAAGCTGAATATATTGCAACCGCCAGTTGTGCAACTCAGTTACTATGGATGAGGCAAACTTTGAAGGATTACGGTATCACCTATAGACATGTGCCTCTTCTATGTGATAATGAAAGTGCCATTAATATTGATGAGAACCCCAAAGATCATACCCACACCAAGCACATTGACATTAGGTACCACTTCCTGAGAGATCATGTGGAGAAGGGTGATATTTACATTGCTCATGTTGGCATAGATATGAAACTTGAAGATATTTTCACCAAGCCATTGGATAAGGCAAGATTTTGTCAACTTAGGCGTGAACTTGGTATCTTGGAGCTTGACAACATTATGTGAAAACTAGTACTCATGCATGCATTGTCATTATGTCCTGTCTCTATGTAGGCATATATTTAGGGGGAGACACTCAACTCATGCGTTCTCTCACCCTATGAAATGCATAAAAAGAACAAACACTCTCAAACTACCTTGTTACTCTAACTATGGTGCTTTCAATGATGGCATAGTGATTATGGACCCAAAGTTCAAATCTTTGCAGTGTCATGTCACATATACTCATACATGGTGGCATTAGCCACCGCCTTGTCATTAGAACAACATGTGAGCAGTATGTGTGTTTATTATTGTTGGTTTAGGAAACTCATTGTTTCACCTAGGGTGTCCTTGCATCCTACTACATATTTCACTCATCATCTCTCCATCCTTGTCATTAGCACCAACTATGGCACCCTAGTCTTCCTCGAAAAGATATTAAATAAATAAAAAATGCCACCAGACATCCTCAATACCAGACGTCCGTCAAATCCTTTCTGGTGCTCTTGCACCGGTCGTCCGATCTGTACCGGTCATCCGTACAAATTTCTCTGGTGCCCTATTGCCGGTCATCCGCTGTAACCGGACTTCCGTTAATTACTGCTCTGTCTAAACGCGTCAGACATCCGTTCTTGCCAGTCGTCCGCTACTTCTCATATCAGGTTGCCCTCTCAGGTCCCGGACGTCCGGTTCACACCAGATGTCTGGTACGTTTCTCGCCCACCTATATATACTAGGGCGTGCAGTTCGGTCGTCTCTAAACATAATTTCTCTCCACTGCTCCTCTCGCCGCCGCTGCCGCACTCTCTCCTTGCTGCGTTCACGGGCTGGGCCCCTCACCACCAGGACCCTGTTGGGCCCTTTCGGCTGTCGTCAGGCCTCCGGCCGCCCTTCTCTCGACCCGGCCGGCGTTGGGGGAAACCTCTTCTCCGTCGCATCTTCTCCTCGACCTCCCGAGGTAGCAACTGCTATTTTCCTTCCCCTCGCCCCATTGCTCTAACCTTCTTGATCTATGGCGATTGTTAAGATTTGGAGTCTTCTCCTTCCCTAGGTAGCAATGCCACGGACAAAGCGCTCTGCTCGCAAGTAGGTCACCGCTGGGGGCTCTCGTTCGTCTCTTCATGGTGGGTCCGATGATTCGTAGGAGCGTGCTCGTCCTCGGAAGCGTGTCGCTCACCCTCGCAGCTCCACTAGCGCCTCTTCGACGGAAGAATCCGACTACGAGGATGAATTGGAAGAAATTGAGGAACCCGCTTATGTTGCTGTTCGCACCACTGCACCCAAGCCTGGAACTCGTCGGCCCACATTCAAGCCTCCTCCTCCTCCGGTACAACCTCAAGGTGCTGCCCGTCGCATCTCTCTTGAACCTCCACTCCCTCACGGCCGCATCATTAAACGGTTCAATGAGGTTCCCATCGCTTCTTACCTTAAGCTTCGTCGTGATGTAGATCAATTCACTATTCTTAGCGTTTCACAGGATGCTCATTTTCGCACAAATGTCCAAGCCGACATTTTCACAATTGTAGTCATTCCTAAAGGTTTATCTATCCATATGTGCATCGACTTAGAGCATATCCGCACTCATCCGACGAAATATCCGGGAGCTATTGAGCTCATTGAGTCCTCCAGTCTTGCTGCACCATTTGAATTCCAGCATGATTTTAACCATGCTGCAATTCATCAATTCTATGCCACTTGTTACTTTGGTCCCGATAAAACTGTCACTTGGATGACCTCCGACACCATGCTCACGGCATCCTATGCTCAATTTGTTGTTGCTCTTGGTTTTCCTGACACAGGGTTCAAAATCCATAAGGATGACCCTAACCATAGGCCCAAGGGCATAGAGGTCTGTGCGGATCTTCTCAAGCCCATAAGTGAAATGTCTAATCAGGAGAAACAAAAGGCCCTGAACCAAGTTTCAATTTGGCGCTCACCCTTCTACATCATTTTTCAGTGTGTTATTCGCACCGTATATCCCAAGATGGGTGACAAGGGGTCATGTAACAGCTACTGCATTAATCTCATGCATCGCCTCTATGTGTCTCCCACAGGGAAGATAAATATCCCTCATTTTCTGTGTCATGAGATCCGTCTGGCCTGTTTTCAACACAAGCGAGCCTTTCCTCATGCCCCCTTTCTTCAAGCATTTATCAAGAGTGTTGCTCCGTTTCCCATTGCCCGCACTCACTTGCACGAACGGTGGGTCATTCCATCTCACATGGAGGATGATTGGGTTCCCAAGGACTATTCTTCTCCTGGTCGTCGTACCCTGGCTAGTGTTCCTTCTTCCGCCACTCGGTCTACTTCTTCCGGCTCCGCACCTTTTGGTCGCATCTCTCGCTTTCTTGGGAAAGCTCACTCTGCCATGATGAAGATGTTTACCTTTCATTGCTCTCAAAATCATGACGTTGTCACACGCTTGGTCACCTCAAAGAATGCCTTGAAGGCTCATCGGAGAGACTTCGGAGTTTACGATGTGAGTGACGATGAACGTCTTCCTATGATACACCTTCTGACTTCGGCTTTCCTTCGGGTCCTGAGTGGGCTGACTTCCTTGATGAGGCTGGAGGTAGTGGCGCTCATCATGATGATGACGATGATGCTCTTTGATGCTGTTATGACACCTCCTTTTGGGTATTTGCTGCCAAGGGGGAGTAGGCACTTATTTATGTGATATGATGCTATGATATTATCTTATTATCTTGTTATCGAACTCATGCTATGTGATTAACCTGTTATTGAACTTATGATATGTTTGTACCGACTTATGTTATATGCTATGAGTGATGAATCCTTGTGAAGCCTATTCTAAATCTGATGTTATCTTGATTATCTTGTGTATGAGTTTTGGTTGTGTTGGTATCATATTGAGGGGGAGCTCCCTCTTCATGCTTACCTATTAGTTATTGCACATATTGAGGGGGAGCTCCACAACAAATCCTTCGATATTCAATGTTTTGTTTTTAAATTCTTTCGATATTCAAAGCTTTATTCTCAAAAGTGCATGTATGTTGTCATCAACTAACAAAAAGGGGGAGATTGGAAGTGCAATCATGCCCTTAATCAATTTTGATGTTGATGACAACATACATACTGGGACTAATCATGTTTATCAAGTATTTCTCAGGATTATGTCCCAAGGGCTATGTGTGTGTGTGGATCATGACTACGGACATAAAACATATATCACTCAAGAGCAGAGACACAAGACAAAGATAAAAAGCTTCGGCTCCTTGTTTTTGGTTTGCTCTTGAGTGTAGGGATCACGCACTATTAAGAGGGGATCGATGTATTTCGCAAAAGAACTTGCTCAAAACCACAAAATTCCCTCTCATACCATCTCAAAATTCTTCATCTAACTTGTGCAAAAATGGTAGTATGTTTGTAAGCTAAAAGGTCCAACTTTCACCGGACGTCCGAAGTCTACGGACGTCCGGCCTCTCTCAACCAACCATACATCCGACTCTCTCCAGTCGTCCGGTGAGTCTTCACAGAACTGATATTAGCGAAAGACCGGTCACACCGGATGTCCGGTCACCGGACGTCTGCTCATCTCCAGATATCCGGTGCACTCCAACAGAACTGCAATTAATGGATTTCCGACAATACCAGACGTTCGGGCTCCGGACGACCGGCGCCTTCCGGATGTCCACTGCCTATGCGCCTCACTCCTCACATGTGTCCCAGGTTGGTGTCCCAGCCACCGAATGACCGGCCGCCCTGCCGGACGTCCGGTCCTATCTATGTCACCGGTCGTCCGGTACCCACCGGACGTCCGGCAGCTCGTGTTCCTTTAGTGGCCAAACGGCTAGCTTTTCACTACCACTATATATAGCTTTATTTCCCCACGGGATAGGGTGGACCACTCACTTTGAGCAAACCCTAGAACACATTCCACACTCTCTCTCACTCCTCCACACCAAATCTTAGATCCCCAAGGGATTTGAGAGCATTTGAGAGAAGTTGTTCGATCAAGTGACAGATCCACTCCTTCCCCTTCTTTGCACCAAAGGAATTTGTGACTTGAGCAAGTCTTGAGCTTTCCCCATCGTTCTTGTTACTCTTGGAGGTTGGAGACTCCTAGGTGGTAGGAGTCTTTCAGAGAGGAATCGACCCTTGTGATTACCCCCAGAAAAGTTTGTGAGGGTTTGGAGACCACCCCAAGGTCTACCACTAGTGGTTGAGAAAAGCCTTCGTGGTGTTGTCTCAAAGAGAGAATATGGTGAGCCTTCATGGCGTTGGTGTGCCTTCGTGGTAACACCCACCTCTCTAAACGGTGACGTAGCTTCCCTCCAAGGAAGTGAACATCGGCTTACATCCTCGTCTCTCGGAGTTGCGGTTATCCCTAACCTTAACTCTCTACTTGTGGTTACTTGTCTCGTCTGCACTTACCTATATCATATTGTGCTAGCTTACTCATCTACTTGTATTACTTGATTATCGTGTTTAGCTCTTAGCATCACACTTGAAATTGTTAGGCTCACTTTCATATTTCGTACTATTGCCTAAAATTGCCAAGTAACAATTAAAATTTGTATTTGTACCTATTCACCCCCCTCTAGGTCCATCTCGATCCTTTCAGTTATGCATTGCTTAAAATTACCTGCTACTTTATCGTCTTGTTCGCCTCTTGGACTCCAAGTCAGGTCCAAATTAATGTTCAAACTTGAGTTCTAAATTAGTTGTGGGGCACATATCGAGGAAGCAATGAATAGTATCTCTGTCTAATATCTGGTTCACCTAGGGTATGCCTATGTTGTTCATCTTGGGTGGGAAACAAATAGTAAAGCAATCATCATCTGTCTTTTTATTAAATTAAAGCAACCATCAGCCTGCTATCATTATTTTTGGATCCATCCACTGGTAGTTACCATCACTCTAAATTTCTTCAAGCTCTCCTTACATAATCTCACAGTATTTTTTCGTATGGATGTCAGATATTGTACACAGTCATGCTGAACATGTAGAGAAAAAGAGAAGAGTTTTGTGCCGCAATACAATGTCATGCAGTCATCGCTCCATGGTGGGTTCAATGGAAAACCCTCCCC
This sequence comes from Triticum dicoccoides, assembly GCF_002162155.2. Lineage (NCBI taxonomy): Eukaryota > Viridiplantae > Streptophyta > Magnoliopsida > Poales > Poaceae > Triticum > Triticum dicoccoides. Next base: position 185,721,516 of record NC_041388.1, on the reverse strand, counting down.
ACCCCTCTCCAGATTGTAATCCAGAGAAAGATATTTGTTCTAAGGCGGATTCATATGCCGCTAACCACTCCTATTTACCCCCCAAGGTGTTTGCTCTACCTTGGCATGATGATGTTAGTCATATCATGCATATGTTGCCTTGCAGTGCCTACTTTTGACATCATATATGTCATCTTCTTAGTTTAGACATGTTCTGTAATGCCACCTATTTAGTTTCTATATCATATATTGGAATTATGCAGTCTCATGTCTTTTAGCCAGCCATAATATATGTGAAATGTGCAATGCCATCATGTTTAACCAGGCATCATATATTTGAATGATATCTTGCCCATCCTTTTCTTCATTACATTTCCATTTGTCGACAATGTTTGTACATTAAACTATTCTTCCCGTGAATCAGCCATTTGGGTGGGAGATTGAAAAATCTGGAGTGAAAACTAGGCCTTCAGAGCAGACAGTGCTACCTGTCGAAGCAGATCTCTTGTTGGGTCCCGATAGCTCCTCAGAGATGGATTCATAGACAGATGACCAGTCCTACTCCCCCACCAAGGTGTGTGCTCTAACTTGGCATAGTTATACTGCTCATATCATGCATATGGTGTCTTGCCTTGCATAGTTTAGACATCATATACACAATATTCAACACCATGTTCTTAGTTCAGACATCATATCTAATGCCCTCTGTTTAGCATATAAATCACATATGTGAATTAAATGATGCGATCCTGATTACTTAGATAACATGTAGGTGAATGATGTCATGCGATCCTGTTTAGTTATTCATCATATCTTTGAATTATGTTATGCTATGCTATCCAGTTTAGATAGACATCGTATATGTGAAATTATGTCATGCTATCCATTTTAGTTAAACAATATACATGTCAACTATTTCATGCCCTCTTTTTTCCACACTATCTATTGGATCTGTCTCTCATAAAATGTCTGTACATTCAACTATGTTTCCTATTTATCAGCCATTTGAATTGGAGCGGGTGATGCCAGCATCTAGCGGACTAAAAACACGGTCTTCAAATAAAACAGTGCTACCTCTTGGTGGAGATAGCACCCCGGTTGTACATGAACGAGAACCAGCCATACCACACATAACCCAAACTCCCGCATATTGTAACCCTATTGTCGGTGTCAAAACCAGCGGATCTCGGGTAGGAGGTCACGAACTGTGCGTCTAAGGCGGATGGTAACAGGAGGCGGGGGACACGATGTTTACCCAGGTTCGGGCCCTCTCGATGGAGGTAATACCCTACTTCCTGCTTGATTGATCTTGATGATATGAGTATTACAAGAGTTGATCTACCACGAGATCGTAGAGGCTAAACCCTAGAAGCTAGCCTATTGTACGATTGTTTGTATATCTATCGACTAGCCTGGCCCTGGTTTATATAATGCACTAGAGGCCTAGGATAACAAGAGTCCTAGCCGAATACGCCGGTGGGGGAGGAGTCCTTCTCTTGACCACCAAGTCTTGTGGAATCTTCCTTGTATGCGGCAGCTGTCCGAACTGGCCTATGAGTATACGACCATGGGGGTCCTCGGCCCAATCTAACTGACCGGGAGACGACATGGTGAGTACCCCCTAGTCCAGGACACCGTGAGTAGCCCCCTGAACCGGTCTTCAAGTTGGGGACACTCCTCGATTCTTCTAAACTGTTCTTCATCTTTGGTCGTCGGTCATGAAAACTGGTTCAACAAATCTTCTTCGATCTTGAGGATCACCAACATGCATCCCAAGAGTTTATACGTCGGGTATCTGAGGATCCCCTTTAAGTTTCCATCCTATATCAATGCCTTGTTATTTTTATGCCACACCGCGGGTTTGAAGTTGTTCCCGAGCGGCAGTGTCCTCCTGCGTCCGAGCTCCAATGCCGGACTGCATCCGATTTATCTTTCACAGCCGAGCTCCAACGTCAGGCTGCTTCCGAGCTCCAACGCCGGAATGTATCCGAGCTCCAACGCTGGATTGCATAAGAGTATTGTTACAGCTGAGCTCCAATGCCAAACTGCATCCGGGCTCCAACGCCGGAATGTATCCGAGCTTCAACGCCAGACTATATCCGAGGGGTCATAGATCACCTTGTCTCAAAAAAGTTTGAAGGAGCTTAGCCGAGCTTAATGTCGGAAATGCCCTCTATGGAGCCAGCCACTGGCGCCTGAGCTTTATGCCGGACTGCTTCCGAGGTGATGCACTACCTTGGCCATGGGCTGCTTCCGAGACTTAGGTTGGGTGTGGCCGACCAACCTAAGGATAATAATCTCCTCGAAAACTATATTGCACTTTAAATTTTCTGCATTGGATTGTTAATGCAGTAGCCCCCGAGCCACTGGTCGGGTTGGCAACAGCAGATCAGGGGATCGATGTACCCCTTTAATATTTGTAAATGATAAGCACGAAGCCCAGTAGCCCGAGCCTTAATGTGGGCACGGGTGACCGAATTAAGGATCGATATCCATAATAAAATTACAAATTATGTGTAATGATTCTATGTATCCAAGTACTTTACATCATTAATGCTCGGATCCGCATTGTAAAAACTTTGTTGACCGACCATCGGCTTCCGCCTCCTTGGCCAGCAACCGAGGAGTATTTGTCCTACTATATAAAGCCTTTACGAGGGCAAAGATTTACGGCAAACAAGGCAATCCGGCCATACGGTTTTATAAACAAAGGTACGCGGAGAGATATGTTATATTACTTTTTAACATAAGAAACATCTTCCAAAGAACATAGTCCCACTATCAGTTCCTTTCTTTGGGTTGTCATGCTAAGCATGATCATGAAACCTCAGCTCCGATCAATGTGGGAGGGAAATATTGAGGATTTAGTTCGGGGAAAGTTCCTGAATTCTATGGTATTAATGAACCAATTTTTTTACTTCCGTCGTTGCCGACCAAGGTAATCCTTTAAGATTGCTAGCTTTCGGCTTGACCCAGTCTGAGGTACTAACTCGGATGACCCGGTAGTAACAATCACAGAGGTGCTCCCTTTACCACCTAGTCGAACAATTGGGAACGTAAGGGTAAGCACGGGAACCAGGCAACCCAGCTTGGCCAAAATCTTAAGTCAAATTGATGCATATTTATGGCTTTATATAATGATAATTACAGAGGGCAACGCTTGTATAATGAATACAAATGCTGATGATATATACTTATTTTGACCCCATTGCGACCGTTTATTAGTTGAAAGTGGCCCATCGTCAGCTTCTACCCCTTTGTAGATACTACGCAGGGTGTTTCTGCAATAACCAGACAACCCTTTAGCCGATGTCTCGGTGCCCGGAGGCGGTTGTGTTAGCGGAAATGAGGCAATCAAATATCTTGGCTTTATAAGTTTCACTTAGCCATAGGAGCTTTAAACTGGGGAAGCTAGCTACGAGCCCCCGGTTAGTGTTCGGCGACAGCTGAGGTCAATCCATAAACACTTTGGCCAATGTTATGAACGACCCATCATTTAACACGGTCATCGGATCGCTGACCAGTTTGCGCTTATTGTGACAGTCAGTTTTCGGCTTTCTCCACTAAGGTGCTTAACCATGCGAGCTGGAAGCACAATCGCAGTGGTTCTCCCGTTGCACACCTAGCCGGACAAAGTGGAACATAGGAGTCAAGCACAGGAGTCGGGCAACCCAACTATTGACCGAAGACACAATTTAAAACCAATGCATATATAGCAAGATCCGAGAATGTTTTTGCCGAATCTCTAAAGGTGTCCGGCGTTGCACTGTGAGACTTGTGCTGGAAACACAAAAATAGTTTAAAAGTGCCATAAGCTTGGAAAACCAAAAAACGTCAGTAAAAACTTGACGTCTGAACAAGATCAAGTGTTCGGTGCGAATCTGAAAATTGGAAAAAAATTGTGCTTATGTCGTGTTTTGACAACGACCAAGAAGAAAACACATTTACAACTCATATATAAATTTGAAGAGCCCTCAAGTGACTTGGGTAAAAGAATTTTATGTATAATGATTGTATGTACCGAGGTAATTATATCGTATATGTGTTCACCCGAACTTTATACGCGTCTTAACCGACTGTCGGCTTCTCCCTCTTCGGTCAAGGACCGAAAAGTGTTATGTACTCCCCCTGTCGAGAATATCAACGGTGTTTCCGATAACCAGGCAAGGCCATAAGGCTATAACAGACAAAGCGCGCTGAGGGAACTTATGCTATATTATTGACGAAGTGTAAGAAGCATCTTCGAAGAAAATAGTACCCCTACCGATACCTTTCTTCGGTGCTCATTATTACTATGAGACTTGTGCAATAGATTTTTTGTACTCATGAGTTCCATTGTGTGCCGACCATCATTGAAACAATAAGAGCGCTAGCTTTCGGCTTCACCTAGTCTGAGGTCAGAGCTCGGATGACCCGGTCGTGACAATCGTAGAGGTGCTCCCTTTACTCCCTAGCCGAACAATCCGGAACGTAGGGGTAAGTACAGCAGCGAGGCAACCAAGCTTGCAAATCGCTTAGGTCAATATGGTGCATATTGTGGCGTAATACACGAACAAGGAACGAAGCCGTACAAGTATAATCGTATGCAAGAGGAAAAGCTTCATCAAGGGAGCCCCCAAATAAACGGGGTATTTGAATATGTGCGTCACAAACAAATTTTTGATAAGGTACTTTGTCACAAACAACTTTGTGCCGAAAAGTATAATGCTTTGTCGAATCGAACAAAATTTAAAACTGAATGTTTTTGAGCATGAAAGCAACTTAGCTGTTTAATGTGCTCGGTGTTGACAACGCGATTCGGGCTTGTGGCGGGATGAAGACGCCCATTGATCTGTGACAGATCCGACAAGTTTCGCAGTCCTCGGAATGGCCGAGGTCCCAGCCCCTAGGCCTGAGGTGTCCGAGCAAGGAGTTCGGCACTACGGAGTAGTGACCACCTAACGCAGTCAAAATCGATTACCTGCACAAATAAAACAGCACGGTCCAGGAAATAATATATATATATATATAATCCTTGCATAGTTGCTTTACACAAAAATAATTTATTTAAAGAAATGTGGCCTGGCGCCGAAGCCAATGTTAATGCAGGGCGTCAGTGTGACGTAGTGAAGGCGTGACAAAGCCTGAATTTGCAGGGCGGTCCGGGCTCCGGATGCGGCGTTCGCCGAACTATGTACAGAAACTGACTGAACCACCACGCGACCGTTTTTAATGTGGCCGCCATTTGATAGACCTGTGTACAGATGATGGAACAAACCAGAGTAATAATTCCTTAAGAAAAATAAACCCAACAAGCAAAAATTGTAAGGATTAATAGCACCTGGTTTATTTGTTGTAGCATTCTGACGAAAAGCGACTCCCAAAATCGGGAATCGATCCGCACACCCATTGCCTGATGGGCGATAAAGCGATGGCCTGGTGATGCTAGCAAAGGTTAGCTTGCCGAGGCGAAGCCCTCAGTCCAGCTAACGTGACGAAGCTGGTCAGCAGGTGACGCCGAAGTCACTGGAGTATGTTGATGAAGAAATAGCCAAGTCCCCGGTCTAGCCGAGGTGACGGAGCTGGCCGGTGAGGAGTTGTTGTAGCTGCGATGTCAGCCGAGGTGTTGAAGTAGTTCAGCGTGATGGACATCGGCTCGAAGAAGCAACAGTGTGGCCATGCCGACCCAGGTCGTAACTTATTACGCGGCCAACGCTGGTTTGATGAAGTGACCATGCGGCGATGCCGGTGTGCCTGCTCCGTGTAATCCGTAGGGCGGCGATGTTGGTGATGATTTATCCTTGGTGATTCCGAACTTTTATTCGGCTCACCGAGGTGAGGATCCGAAGAAGTTGAGCTCGGCTTAGAAAGCGACGACATGTCTAGCGCAGGTCGGCAGTCGTGGAGCTATATTGCCGGACTGGTTTGACACCAGCGTGATGGCGAAGATTACCTCAGCGTGTTAAAAATAATGTACAATACCTTAGAAGAAAATTCCTTTTAAAAAGGTTGTCAAATATCACGTTCATAAAGAAAACATGAAATCAGGTCGGATCCGTATTCGCGCAGGAAATATATATGAAAAGTGATGCTCTAATCGGAAGATTCCCGGAGTTTGGACGGTCGGATCGAGCTGAAATTCGGAGGGGTGGTAGATACGGGAATTCCACAGTAGATGAACGGTTGGATCTTCCAAAGGACTTCCGAGCTGGGTTCTGGATACCACGCCCTAAACTCATCCAGATTCCCGTCTGGATTTGATAGGGCTCCGGTATATCGTAGATTGTCAGAGATTCCTCCATCGGAACTCGACGAAATTTTCCAGGGTTGTTGTAGACTCGATTCCACACAATTCTACCGAAGCGATCGTTAAAACGACACTCGAGGATGCGGTGGCGGTGGATACGCGTTTGCTGTCCAGAAAAACAGCACGGTCGCCCGAGGGCAATGTTGACGTTGAGCCCCCGAGCTCCGTGGACGATTCCTCCATGAGCTTGATAGAGATCGGAGTTGGTGCTGATGAATTCCCTCGTCCGAACATGATGATCGGAGGCAGGGCATAGTCCTCGGTCAAGCCAAGGTGACCAGTCGAGCCGGTGACGAAGATGTCGACGTCGTAGTTAATTTACAGACGTGCCATCGATCCTTTTGCCGATCACACAGCGGAACTCTCAATGAAAGCACCAATGTCGGTGTCAAAATCGGCAGATCTCGGGTAGGGGGTCCCGAAGTGTGCGTCTAAGGTGAATGGTAACAGGAGGCAGGGGACACGATGTTACCCAGGTTCGGGCCCTCTCGATGGAGGTAATACCCTACTTCCTTCTTGATTAATCTTGATGATATGAGTATTACGAGAGTTGATCTACCACGAGATCGTAGAGGCTAAACCCTAGAAGCTAGCCTATGGTATGATTGTTTGTATATCGATCGACTAGCCTGGCGCTGGTTTATATAATGCACCAGAGGTCTAGGATAACAAGAGTCCTAGCCGAATACGCCGGTGGGGGAGGAGTCCTTGTCTTGACCACCAAGTCTTGTGGAATCTTCCTTGTATGTGGCAGCTGTCCGAACTGGCCCATGAGTATACGACCATGGGGGTCATCAGCCCAATCTAACTGACCGAGAGACGACATGGTGAGTACCCCCTAGTCCAGGACACCGTCACCTACTGCGATGGACAGAGAACCAGCTAAAACAGTGCTACCTCTTGGTGGAGATAGCACCCTGGTTGTACATGCACAAGCACCAGCCCTACCACACATAACCCAAACTCTCGCAGATTGTACCCCTACTGCGCTGGACATAGAACCAGCTTCACCCAATCTAACCCCAACCCAAGCAGATAGTAACCCAGTTCCTGTTGACACAACACCATCTACACCACAGAGCTCCCAAACAAGAGCAGTTAGTAAGGCAACTCTAGTGCTCAAAGGGCCAGTACTACCACGACAAACCCCAACTCCACCAGTTAGTACGCCTATTCCCATGGAGGAAGCACAACCAGCTAGTCGTAGTTTAGCAGCTATCGCATTTGATGTTGTTAAATCGTATGTGCGTATCTTCCCATCTTGAAAATATTATACTGAAGATGAAGGAAAATGCCAGTTGCAGGTGTTTGTCCAGGAGTTATGTGTAAGTAATGTTATTCATGGCAATTACTTTGCTTTGTCCCGTACATCCTACCTCCATGATGATTATAATACATCAAATTTCCCCATTTTTCTCTATAGATAAGGACCGATTTGGAAACTCAGGATGATGTAACCTGTGCTAATACCTCTGCTATCTTCAAGAATGCTTGGTGGCAGTATCGGAATTACCTGAATAAAACGTACTTCACTGGCAAAGAAACTCATCAAATTTCCTTATGTTCTCCTGAGACACATTTACTGGACGATGACTAGGAACGCCTTGTTCTGTACTGGTCCGAACCAAGAATGTGGTAAGGTCTATGAGCTCATTTTCTATTTTAAGTACTATATTCTTGCGTCATACTATAATCTATTCATGTAGAACAAGTTCCTAAACCTCAAGAACAATTGTTCTAATTTAAGATTCCATTGCTATCATTGTTCAAAAAAGCGCTAGGCGTTAATTGTGTGTTTTGCCACTGCCTTGCGCTTTCCTGACCAAACTGCCTATGCGCAGTTATGCATAGATTAAGCGTAGTTATGTGCAATGCGTTTCGCCAACGCCTAGAGCCTAGGCGCGCCTTTTTTAACTATGATTGCTATTGTTCATACTGCTTTGCTCTTGTATCACTATATTTACTCCTACAAACTTATTTTTAAATTGAAGGATCCAATCGAAACTCCAATGGCACAGTAGGTATGTTCACGCATGTTTCTTTAACAGGCTTGCTCTTATCAATAGCTCTGTTGATTTCAATTTCAATTGTGTATACAGTTGACTTCTCATATCATGCACATTACTAGCATCACAACAGAGCCAAAAGTGTTGTTGTACATGTAGACCCGTGGAACCCATCTGAAATCTTGTTGTGTCGTGTAGTTTCCCACGCTTTGCATTCTTTCACTGCTGCTTTGTCTTGAACTGATATGGTTTTAACCGTGTCTCTATTTTGATTTGGCAAGACAATGCAGCGACCATAGGACATAGATATATGTTTGCTTGATGCTTTTATTATGTACTAGTACTTGGCAATAGAAGACTTGGTAGTTTAATCATGTCCACCTTACTAATGAACTGGTTCACCGAAATGAGTTTCATATACTAGTACATGCTAAACCTGTTATGTGTTTGCTTGTTTCTTCTTTTAGAATGCTGACAGAATATTGGGGAAGAGTGCCTTATTAAGCAATGGTAAAGGAAGTAATGCAGATAAGGTTAAGGATAGTAACACATCCTTGTTGGTCTCCAAGAAAGCTGATAAAATAGCTAAGGAAGACTATCTCGAAGACAATGAGACAACCCCAAAGTCCTGTCTTAGTTTAGTGTTCGAGTTACTGGCCACTACCGCTTGCACAAGCTATTCAAACTCACTGTTTGAATCAGTTCGGTTTCTTGAGTCTCAACTACAAGCTGAAAGACATCGATCAGCTGTGCTACGACAAGAAGCGGAAGGACTGCGGAAGTCCCTGGAGCATTCAGATGCATACTTTCTGGTGCAACAGCAAGCGTTGGAGGATTTTAGCGCCAAAAAGGACAAAGCTAATAATCTTGCTAAGCTTATTGCCAGCATGGTGGATACCATGTTTCTTGAGCTCTTTTGAAGTTGTTTCAGTTATGCTCTTGTTTTGCTGCCGAGTTTATTTGCACTGGTGGCCAATTTCGACTTCCAGTGTATGTAATATGCTAATTTGTTCCCTATATTTGTACTGGTGGCGAACTTTGATGCCCAGTGGATGTAATGTGTGTAATAGCAGTAATAGGCTAGCGTTAATTGCTTGCTTATTTATTTCCTTATTGTCTTCTTTAGTTGTTTGCTTGTAGTCACTGCAGTTCTTTTTCTGTGTTTTTCTAGTGGTCACAATAATCTATTTTTGGAAACTAGGCCAAAATAATCATGACAACACACGGACTGTTGTAATCATGGGCCTCCTGTGGGTCGTACGATCCATGGGCCTTTTACGGGCCGTAGGATCCATGGGCCTTCTATGGGGCGTATCATCATTTCGCCAGTCATGGGCCGTACTATTCATGGACAATAATGGGTCGTTAATAGGCTGTATTTGATGACTCTATGAAAGCAGCCCAATGGGTTTCTTTGACATGAAAACGGCCGAATGTATTAACGGGCCACAAACGGGCCGACTGTAACCACAGGCTGAATTTGGCCCACAAGCAGAAAATGACAGCAACGAGCCATAAGTAACCGAATGCTGGAAATGAGCCCAAGAATAAATGGGCCTTGAGATGGCCGAAAGATAACATGGGCTGGAAACGGCCCAACGAAGTAATTGGCCGTTAATGGGTATAAAGTGATACAATGTTCATTACGGGCCAGTTTTACCACGGGCCGTTAAGGGGCCGAGGGTTACTAAGGGTCTCATATGGGCCGACAGATGTCATGGGCCATACATGGGCCGGAAGTTAAAATAGGCTAGAATTATATTGGATGGCCCAAATAACGCTACTAGGCCTAATTCGAATAGGCCGTAAACGGGCCCTAAGATAGCGGGTTGTAAATGGGCTATATGCGAACATGCCGTTAACAGGCTTGCCGTGGGCCGGCCCGCCACCTTTTGACCAAGTCAAACGGGCCGGCCTTTTCACAGGACTGTTGGGCCGTGCCACGTGTCAACGTATCATAGGCGCTTTGGGTCCAATGAGTGGATGACATCTGTCCCAACGGTGAGCCGACATGTGTTTCCTCCAGCCAATGATAACTTTGCACGTGGAAAATCCTCATTGGTCGGGGCTGTTAACGGGATATCGGATCCAAAACCGGACCCGATAGCTTAATGGTGTTCCGTTACGGTGGATGCCACGTGTCGGTCACCCTTGACGAAAGCACTTCTGTGACGCGCGATTTATCGTCATGGAAGTGGACATTTCCATGGTGATAATTTTGGTAATGTCATGGAACACTTCTACGACAGCACAAGTATGACTATCTTGATTCTGTCATAAATTTTTCATGGATGTACATGCATGACAGAAAACATGACCTACTATGACAAACACGTATCATCACAAAAGTGTATTTTTTTGTAGTGAATTGATGTAATATAACTCTGCAGTGCTTTTGAAACGATGAATGTTATTTTCCCGTTTGATCTCCCTTTGTATGTCCACCCTACGTTAATCGGGTAGGCTCGCCGGTGCAGAAACCTAGGCCACGGCACATTGAGGACGGATTGATATGTCCATTTTGCATCATGCTTTTATATCGATATTTATTGCATTATGGGCTGTTATTACACATTATGTCACAATACTTATGCCTATTCTCTCTTATTTTACAAGGTTTACATGAAGAGGGAGAATGCCGGCAGCTGGAATTCTGGGCTGGAAAAGGAGCAAATATTAGAGACCTATTCTGCACATCTCCAAAAGTCCTGAAACTTCACGGGAGCACATTTCAGAATATATAAAAAATATTGGGTGAAAGAAGTACCAGAGGGGGGCCACCCACCGTCCACGAGGGTGGGGGGCGCGCCTGGGTGCGCCCCCTACCTCGTGGGCCCCCTGGCAGCCCTCTGACGCCCATCTTTGGCTATATGGAGTCTTTCATCCAGGAAAAAATCATAAGCTAGCTCACGGGACGAAACTCCGCCGCCACAAGGCGGAACCTTGGCGGAACCAATCTAGGGCTCCGGCGGAGCTGTTCTGCCGGGGAAACTTCCCTCCGGGAGGGGGAAATCATCACCATTGTCATCACCATCGATCCTCTCATCAGGAGGGGGTCAATCTCCATCAACATATTCACCAGCACCATCTCATCTCAAACCCTAGTTCATCTCTTGTATCCAATCTTTGTATCCAAACCTCAGATTGGTACTTGTGGGTTGCTAGTAGTGTTCATTACTCCTTGTAGTTGATGCTAGTTGGTTTACTTGGTGGAAGATCATATGTTCAGATCCATTATGCATATTAATACCCCTCTAATTATGAACATGACTATGATTTGTGAGTAGTTATGTTTGTTCCTGAGGACATTGGAGAAGTCTTGCTATAAGTAGTCATGTGAATTTGGCATTCGTTCGATCTTTTGATGAGATGTATGTTGTCTTTCCTCTAGTGGTGTAATGTGAACATCGACTACATGACACTTCACCATTGTTTGGTCCTAGAGGAAGGCATTGGGAAGTAATAAGTAGATGATGGGTTGCTAGAGTGACAGAAGCTTAAACCCTAGTTTATGCGTTGCTTCGTAAGGGGCTGATTTGGATCCATATGTTTCATGCTATGGTTAGGTTTACCTTAATACTTCTATTGTAGTTGTGGATGCCTGGAATAGGGGTTAGTCATAAGTGGGATGGTTGTCCAAGGAAGGACAACACCCAAGCACAGGTCCACCCACATATCAAATTATCAAAGTACCGAACGCGAATCATATGAACATGATGAAAACCAGGTTGACGATAATTCCCATGTGTCCTCGGGAGCGCTTTCCATTATATAAGAGTTTTTCCAGGCTTGTCCTTTGCTACAAAAAGGATTGGGCCATCTTTCTGCACCTTATTTACTTTTATTACTTGTTACTCGTTACAAATTACGTTACCACAAAAATATCTGTTACCAATAATTTTAGTGCTTGCAAAGAATACCTTGCTGAAAACCGCTTATCATTTCCTTCTGCTCCTCGTTGGGTTCGACACTCTTACTTATTGAAAAGGCTATGATAGATCCCCTACACTTGTGGGTCATGATGACTCTTTTCTAGCGCTGTTGCCGGGGAGTGAAGCGGCTTTGGTAGGTGGAATTTGGTAAGGAAAAATTTATATAGTGTGCTGAAATTTATTGTCACTTGTTACTATGGAAAGAGTTTCTCCTCAACCTACTGAAGCTACTGAAAATTCCCATGTTTACTTTGAAATTCCTTCGGGTATGATAGATAAACTGCTAGCTAATCCTTTCATAGGTGATGGAACATTACATCCCGATTTGCACCTAATCTATGTGGATGAAGTTTGAGGATTATTTAAGCTTGCAGGTATGCCTGATGATGTTATCAAGAAGAATGTATTCCCTTTATCTTTCAAGGGAAAGTCATTGACATGGTTTAGGCTATGTGATGATATGGGATCATGGAACTACAACCGATTGAAATTAGAATTTCATCAGAAGTTTTATCCAATGCATCTTGTTCATTATGATCGTAATTATATATATAATTTTTGGCCTCGCGAAGGAGAGAGCATCGCTCAAGCTTGGAGGAGGCTTAAGTCAATGCTATATTCATGCCCCAATCATGAGCTCTCAAGAGAAATTATAATTCAAAATTTTTATGTTGAGCTTTCTCTCAATAATCGCTCCATGCTCGATACTTACTGTACCGGCTCTTTTATGATGAAGACTATTGAATTCAAATGGGATTTATTAGAAAGAATTAAACGCAACTCTGAAGATTGGGATCTCGACGAAGGTAAGGAGTCAGGTATAACACCTAAGTTTGATTGTGTTAAATCTTTTATGGATACCGACGCTTTCCGTGAATTTAGCACTTAATATGGACTTGACTCTAAGATAGTAGCTTCATTCTGTGAATCCTTTGCTACTCATGTTGATCTCCCTAACGAGAAGTGGTTTAAATATAATCCTCCCATTGAAGTAAAAGTAGTTGAACCTATTAAAGTTGAAGAAAAGACTATCACTTATAATGATCCTGTTGTTCCTACTGCTTATATTGAGAAACCACCTTTCCGTGTTAGAATAAAGGATCATGCTAAAGCTTCAACTGTAGTTCATAAGAGTAATACTAGAACACCTACTCCCTCTGAGCAAATTAAAGTTGAACCTAGTTTTGCTATGGTTAAAGATATCTTGGCCGATAATATTGATGGGCATGTTATTTACTTCTGTGATGAAGCTGCTAGAATTGCTAGACCCGATACTAAAAATAAACATAGACCTGTTGTAGGCATGCATGTTATTTCTATTAAAATAGGAGATCATTGCAATCATGGCTTATGTGATATGGGTGCTAGTGCAAGTGCAATACCTCATTCCTTATACAAAGAAATTATGCATGATATTGCACCCGCTGAGTTAGAAGAAATTGATGTTACAATTAAGCTTGCCAATAGAGATACTATTTCACCAGTTGGGATTGTTAGAGGTGTTGAAGTCTTGTGTGGGAAAGTTAAATACCATGCTGATTTTCTTGTTCTTGGTTCCCCACAAGATGACTTTGGTACCATTATATTTGGTAGACCCTTCTTGAATATTGTTAATGCCCAGATAGACTACAAAAAGGATGTTGTTACTATTGGTTTGGGGGATATGTCTCATGATTTTAATTTTGCTAAATTTTGTAGACAACCCCAGGATAAAGAATTGCCTATTAAAGATGAAATTATTGATCTTGCTTCTATTGCCGTGCCTCCTAGTGATCCTTTAGAACAATATTTGCTCGACCATGAAAATGATATGTTTATGAATGAAAGAAGGGAAATAGATCAAGTATTCTTTCAACAGGGACCTATTTTGAAACACAACTTGCCTATTGAAATCCTAGGGATCCACCTCCACCCAAGGGTGTTCCCGTGTTTGATCTTAAACCATTACGTGATACTCTTAAATATTCTTATCTTGATGATAAAGATATATATATCCTATTATTATTAGTGCTAACCTTTTAGAGCATGAAGAAAATAAATTATTGAAAACTCTGAAGAAGCACCGTGCTGCTATTGGATATACTCTTGATGATCTTAAGGGCATTAGTCCCCACACTATGCAAGGACAAAATAAAATTGGAAAAGGATGCTAAACCGGTTATTGATCACCAACGACGGTTAAATCCTAAGATGAAAAAAGTGGTAAGAAAAGAAATACTAAAGCTTCTGGACGCAGGTATAATCTATCCCGTTGCTGACAGTCAGTGGGTGAGTCTTGTCCATTGTGTCCCTAAGAAGGGAGGTATTACTGTTGTTCCTAACGATAAAGATGAATTGACCCCACAAAGAATTGTTACAGGTTATATAATTATAATTGATTTCCGCAAATTAAATAAAGCTACTAAAAAGGATCCTTAACCTTTACCTTTTATTGACCAAATGCTAGAAAGATTATCCAAACATACACATTTTTGCTTTCTAGATGGTTATTATGGTTTTCTCAAATTCCTGTATCAAAAGAGGATCAAGAAAAGACAACTTTTACTTGCTCTTTCGGTACCTTTGCTTATAGATGTATGCCTTTTGGTTTATGCAATGCACCTGCTACTTTTCAAAGATGTATGACTGCTATATTCTCTAACTTTTGTGAAAAGATTGTTGAGGTATTCATGGATGATTTTTCCGTATAAGGAACTTCTTTTGATGATTGCTTAAGCAACCTTGATTGAGTTTTGCAGAGATGTGGAGAAACTAATCTTGTTTTGAATTGGGAGTAGTGCCACTTTATGGTTAATGAAGGTATCATCTTGGGGCATAAAATTTCTAAAAGGGGCATTGAAGTTGATAAAGCTAAGGTTGATGCTATTGAAAAGATGCCATGCCCCAAGGACATTAAAGGTATAAGAAGCTTCCTTGGTCATGCCAGTTTTTATAGGAGGTTCATTAAGGACTTCTCTAAAATTTCTAGGCCTCTGACCAATCTCTTACAAAAAGATGTTCCATTTGTCTTTGATGATGATTGTGTATAAGCATTTTAAATACTTAAGAAAGCTTTGATTTCTGCACCTATTTTTCAGCCTCCTGATTGGAATTTACCATTTGAAATTATGTGTGATGCTAGTGATTATGCGGTAGGGGCTGTTCTAGGGTAAAGAGTTGATAAGAAATTAAATGTTATCCAATATGCTAGTAAAACTCTAGACAGTGCTCAAAGAAATTATGCTACTACTTAAAAAGAATTTTTAGCAGTTGTGTTTGCTTGTGATAAGTTCAGACCTTATATTGTCGATTCTAAAGTGACTGTTCACACTGATCATGCTGCTATTAAATATCTTATGGAAAAGAAAGACACTAAACCTAGACTTATTATATGGGTTCTCTTGCTTCAAGAATTTGATTTGCATATTATTGATAGAAAGGGAGATGAGAACCCCATTGTAGACAACTTGTCTAGGTTAGAGAATGTTCTTGATGACCCACTACCTATTGATGATAGCTTTCCTGATGAACAACTAGTTGTCATAAATGCTTCTCGTACTGCTCCAAGGTATGTTGGTTATGCTAATTATATTGTTGCTAGATTTATACCACCTAGTTTCACATACCAGCAAAATAAAAAGTTCTTCTATGATTTAAGGCATTACTTTTGGGATGACCCACATGTTTATAAAGAAGGAGTAGATGGTGTTATTACACGTTGTGTACCTGAGCATGAACAGGAACAGATCCTACACAAGTGTCGCTCCGAGGCTTATGGAGGACACCATGCTGGAGATAGAACTGCACATAAGGTATTGCAATCCGGTTTTTATTGGCCTACTCTCTTCAAGGATGCCTGTAAGTTTGTCTTGTCTTGTGATGAATGTTAAAGAATTGGTAATATTAGTAGACATCAAGAAATTCCTATGAATTATTCACTTGTTATTGAACCATTTGATTTTTGGGGCTTTGATTATATGGGACCGTTTCCTTCCTCTAATGGGTACACACATATTTTAGTTGTTGTTGATTACGTTAGTAAGTGGGTGGAAGCTATTCCAACTAGTAGTGTTGATCATAACACCTCCATTAAGATGCTTAAAGAAGTTATTTTTCCGATGTTTGGAGTCCCTAGATATTTAATGACTAATGGTGGTTCACATTTTATTCATGGTGCTTTTCGTAAAATGCTTGCTAAGTATGATGTTAATCATAGAATTGCATCTCCTTATCACCCATAGTCTTGCGGTCAAGTAGAACTGAGCAATAGAGAGCTTAAATTAATTTTGCGAAACACTATTAGAAAGAATTGGTCCAAGAAACTTGATGATGCATTATGGGCCTACAGAATTGCATATAAAAATCCTATGGGTATGCCTCCGTATAAAATGGTTTATGGTAAAGCATGTCACTTACCTCTTGAACTAGAACATAAGGCATATTGGGCCATTAAAGAGCTCAATTATGATTTCAAACTTTCCGGTGAGAAGAGGCTTTTTGACATTAGGTCACTTGATGAATGGAGAACCCAGGCCTATGAGAATGCCAAAATGTTTAAAGAAAAGGTTAAAAGATGGCATGACAAAAGGATACAAAAACGTGAGTTTAATGTAGGTGATTATGTATTGTTATACAACTCTCGTTTAAGATGTTTTGTAGGCGAACTTCTCACTAAATGGGAAGGTCCTTACGTCATTGAGGAAGTCTATCGTTCCGGTGCTATAAAAATCAACAACTTCGAAGGCACAAATCCGAAGGCTGTAAACGGTCAAAGAATCAAACATTACATCTCAGGTAATCCCATAAATGTTGAAACTAATGTTATTGAAACCGTAACCCCAGAGGAATACATAAGGGACACTTCCAGAACGTTTCAGACTCCGAAAAGGAATAGGTATGTGGTACGGTAAGTAAACCGACTCGAAAACAGTCCTAATAGCAATTTTTCTCCATTTTGGAATATTTAAGAAAATAGGAAAATAAGAAGCAGTACGGGAAGGACACGAGGCGTCCACAAGGGTGGAGGGCGCGCCCCCTTCCTCGTGGGCACCTCGTGTGCTCTCCGGACTCCGTTTTCTTGCACGATACTTCTTTTGGTTGGTAAAAATTCATTATATAATCTCCCGAAAGTTTTGACCACCGTATCACGCGAATATCTTCTGTCTTTGTTTTGAGCTATTTTTCTGACAGATCTAGATCGCCATGGCATCTTCAAGTGCCCCCAAGGACAAGTTCTTCAAGAAGGTCATCAACCCCTACATCGCGGAGGTGCTGCAACACCCTCAAACCATTGAGATGCGTGAGGGGTTGCTACACATCCGCGATGTTGAGGGACCAAGGAGGACTGGAAGCATGGAGACAAGGCTCGAGGCAATGGAGCAACAAGTTTTCAAGTGCCAGGAGATGGTGGAACATGGACACGACTCCAATCATATAATGGTCATGGAGTTCACCAACAACCACAAGCTGGCTTACAAGAACATTGGGGAGGCCATCTTCAAGGTTCACGAGGAAATTGAGCACCTCCAAGCCCAGATCTATGACCTGCCAAACCAAAAATGTGAGTATGAATATAGATTAAAGAGGATGAGTTTGGCTGCAGATTTGAGGATCCCGGAGACTCGATCATCCTTCTATGACGGTGAGCCTATTCCTTGGAAGATGGACGATAAGCCGACATCATCAACAACTCCATCATCGCCACCTCCGAGGAAGGAGACATAAACACATGGGTATGGGTACTCCCCTTGGCAACTGCCAAGCTTGGGGGAGTGCCCCTGTATCGTATCACCATCACACTTTTATCTTTACCATTTTCTTAGTTTGATCCTTTTGGTAATATCTTGATCTAGTAGAATAAAGTTTTAGTATGATCTAGTTTTGAGTTTTGCTTTATGATCCTTCTATGTAATCGAGTCCATGAGCTATATATAATAAAGATTAGTGTTGAGTCAAGGGCTTGATTATCTTACTATGATCTTGAGGGAATAAAAAAAAAGAAAAAGAATAAAAAGAAATAACGAGATCATATGGATCTTATGGAGAGTAATGACTTCACATATAAAGAGTATGATGAATAAAAATTGTTGAGAGTTGACAAGCATAGTTTTGGTCATTGTTGCAATTAATAGGAAGTAATAAAGAAAGAGAGGTTTTCACATATAAATATACTATCTTGGATATCTTTTATGATTGTGAGCACTCACCAAAATATGACATGCTACAAAGTTGATGTTGGACAAGGAAGACAATGTAATGGGTTATGTTTTCTTACATGTGAGATAAATTATATTGTCATGGATCATCCAACATGTTAAGCTTGCCTTTCCCTCTCATGCTAGCCAAATTCTTTGCACCAAGTAGAGATACTACTTGTGCTTCCAAATACCCTTAAACCCAGTTTTTCCATGAGAGTCCACCATATCTACCTATGGATTGAGTAAGATCCTTCAAGTAAGTTGTCATTGTTGCAAACAATAAAAATTTCTCTCTAAATATGTATGATCTATTAGTGCGGAGAAAATAAGCTTTATACGATCTTGTGATATGGAAGAAATAAAAGTGATGGACTGCATAATAAAGGTCCATATCGCAAGTGGCAATATAAAGAGACATTTTTTGCTTTAAGATTTCATGCATCCAACCATAAAAGCACATGACAACCTCTGCTTCCCTCTGCGAAGGGCCTATCTTTTATTCTTGTCTTGCACTTCATACAAGAGTCATGGTGATCTTCATCTTTCCTTTTTACATTTTATCCTTTGGCAAGCACAATGTGTTGGAAAGATCCTGATATATATGGCTAATTGGATGTGAGTTTTCATGAACTATTATTGCTGACGTTACCCTTGAGGTAAAAGGTTGGGAGGCAAAACTATAAGCCCCTATCTTTCTCTGTGTCCGATTAAAACTACATACCCATAAATATTACGTGAGTGTTAGCAATTGTGAAAGACTAAATGATAGTTGAGTATGTGGACTTGCTGAAAAGCTCTTATATGGACTCTTTCCGATGTTATGATAAATTGCAATTGCTTCAATGACTGAGATTATAGTTTGTTAGTTTTCAATGAAGTTTATGATTCATACTTGAAACTGTGAATGAATTGTTACTTTAGCATAAGAGATCATATGACAATATATATATGTTGCTGTTCTAAGAATGATCATGATGTCCTCATGTCCGTATTTTATTTTATCGACCCCTCTATCTCTAAAGATGTAGAAATATTTTTCGATATCAACTTTCGCTTGAGGACAACCAAGGTCTAAGCTTGGGGGAGTTGATACGTCCATTTTGCATCATGCTTTTATATCGATATTTATTGCATTATGGGTTGTTATTACACATTATGTCACAATACTTATGTCCATTCTCTCTTATTTTACAAGGTTTATATGAAGAGGGAGAATGCCGGCAGTTGAAATTCTGGGCTGGAAAAGGAGCAAATATTAGAGACCTATTATACACATCTCCAAAAGTCCTGAAACTTCACGGGAGCACGTTTCAGAATATATAAAAAATATTGGGCGAAAGAAGTATTAGAGGGGGGCCACCCACCATCCACGAGGGTGGGGGGCGCGCCCTACCCCCTGGCGTGCCCCCTGCCTCATGGGCCCCCTAGCAGCCCTCTGATGCCCATCTTTGGCTATATGGAGTCTTTTGTCCAGGATAAAATCATATGCTAGCTCACGGGACGAAACTCCGCCGCCATGAGGTAGAACCTTGGTAGAACCAATCTAGGGCTCTGACGGAGCTGTTCTGCCGGGGAAACTTCCCTCTGGGAGGGGGAAATCATCACCATTGATCCTCCCATCGGGAGGGGATCAATCTCCATCAACATCTTCACTAGCACCATCTCATCTCAAACCCTAGTTCATCTCTTGTATCCAATCTTTGTATACAAACCTCAGAGTGGTACCTATGGGTTGCTAGTAGTGTTGATTACTCCTTGTAGTTGATGCTAGTTGTTTTACTTGGTGGAAGATCATATGTTCAGATCCATTATGCATATTAATACCCCTCTGATTATGAACATGAATATGATTTGTGAGTAGTTACGTTTTTTCCTGAGGACATGGGAGAAGTCTTGCTATAAGTAGTCATGTGAATTTGGTATTCGTTCGATATTTTGATGAGATGTATGTTGTCTTTCCTCTAGTGGTGTCATGTGAACATCGACTACATGACACTTCACCATTTTTTGGGACTAGAGGAAGGCATTGGGAAGTAATAAGTAGATGATGAGTTGCTAGCGTGACAGAAGCTTAAACCCTAGTTTATGCGTTGCTTCGTAAGGGGCTGATTTGGATCCATATGTTTCATGCTATGGTTAGGTTTAGCTTAATACTTCTATTGTAGTTGTGGATGCCTGCAATAGGGGTTAGTCATAAGTGGGATGGTTGTCCAAGGAAGGACAACACCCAAGCATAGGTCCACCCACATATCAAATTATCAAAGTACCGGACGCGAATCATATGAGCGTGATGAAATCTAGCTTGATGATAATTCCCATGTGTCCTTGGGAGTGATTTCCTTTATATAAGTGCTTGTCCAGGCTTGTCCTTTTCTACAAAAAGGATTGGGCCATCTTGCTGCTCCTTATTTACTTTTATTACTTGTTACTCGTGACAAATTACCTTACCACAAAACTATCTGTTACCGACAATTTTAGTGCTTGCAGTGAATACCTTGCTGAAAACCGCTTATCTTTTCCTTCTTCTCCTCGTTGGGTTTGACACTCTTACTTATCTAAAAGGCTATGATATATACCCTACACTTGTGGGTTATCACGGATCCCCAATGGCCTGCCGGGTGTGCTTGCTTCCGGGCAAACCACCTCACTTCTCTTAACGCGACCGCTCGAACTGTCGAGCGGACTCGAGACAGAATGAGAGATTGCCAATCGTAGAAGGTCACCCTGCCATTCTCGACGCAGCCGCTCGAACTATTGACTGGACTCGAAACAGAACGAGGGAATTGCCAATAGTGGTAGGGCCCCGCTGCATGCAAGTTTTCCATACACAGGACAAGATCGTCGAGGACGATAACCTTATATATAAAAAAGGAATTGCTCAAAGTTTTGCATGATTTAGCTTTTCTGCCGCTGCGCGAGCATTCACTGCATCCACCAAGGATGTCACTTGTTCGGTCGTCTTCTTCCTTGGAGTGACGACCATGATGAAGCCATTGCTTCAACCAGACTAGATTTTCACAACTGCGCCCCCTACCTGGCGCGCCAAAGATGTCAGCGGAAACGACACCTATGGAATCACTGGGATTTCTTCTACGGTTGGCGGGCGTGGGGTTGTCCAAAGAGAGGGTTTGGCGGTCAGCACAAGGATTGTTTACCCAGGTTCGGGCCGCAGAGATGTGTAATACCCTAGTCTTGCTTTGATGTATATTTGAGTGTTCTTGAGTTCCTGAACTAGCTACGGTGTGTGTCTAGTTCCAAAGATCCGAATCCCTCTCCAGTACACCTCGGTCCTCCTTTTATAGCCGAAATGGGGTCGCCATAGTGGCACACAGGAGGTGGAAAGGTGTATAGTGGCTGAGTCTATCCTCTGGCACCATTGGACAAACGCATTTAATGCGCTGCCAACATGCCCCTCTTGCTTTATTGGGGACGACAATGAAGCTCGTGCCAACTCTTGTCGCCTCGCCTGGCTCCGAAGAGCGTCCGAGCTGACGAGGCATTGTAGCGCCATGTTGGCTGGCTGCTGGGCTGGCATGGTGGCGAAGTCTTCACAAAGATCTGCATGCCACCACGCAGGTGCTTGCTGAGTCGGTGTGCAGGACGCACGCTGCCACGCGGACGCCTGCCCAACTGGTTGAGCTAGCATCTGCATGGGAGCGGCGGTGGAGCCTTGGCAGACGTGGGCCTGTCTGCGGCCCCGCAGATGTCCTCGGCAAGGGTCTTTCTGGGGGCCCGGCAAGGGTCTTGCCGTGGCACCGCGATCATCCCCGGCAAGGATCTTGTCGGGGGTCTCATGGATTTCCTTGGCAAGGACCTTGCCAAGGATCATCGTCTTCTGGTCTTCATCTGATCTTGTGTACTTATGATCTCCACAAAGATCTGCATGCCACCATGGAGGCGCCTCCCGGGCTTTGGTTCCGATGTGGGTGATGGCGTTGGAACCTCTTGGCTCAAGGGCGGCGCATTCTGCTGGCATTGGGCAAGTTGCCCCGGCAAGGCTCTTGCCGGCATGCGGAGGCTGCCCTGGCAAGGGTCTTACCGGGGGAGTCCACCTCGCCCTCTTGCTCTCTGTTCCTCTGGCCTTGGCATTGCTTCGGTCGTCTCATGCTTCGGCTTCCCTCCTCTGCCCTGCTCAGTGTGGTTGCGGGGGCGGCTCTGACTACCCGTGCATAAGTAAAGGGGTACAAAGGAGAGCCCCCACTTTTGTACACGGACATCTGCCAGTGTAAAAAAAATTAAAGCGGGAGAAGGCAGTGTACATATGTGGTTTCGCACACGGAGGTGACACGTCCCCTCTTAGAACCACGAGCCTTCTTGAGAGAAGCTCTGGTTTGCAACAAGCTTACACCAAAGCTTGTCCCAATTCGGCCAAAAGAATTACCGCAGCATGCTGCTGCCATGTCATGACACCATACCAAGTTTCATGATTTTCAGGCATGTTTTGGATTTACAGGAATTGAAAAACCAAGTTTCTCAATCTTTCCGGCCGAGCCATGACGCCCAGATGTTTGAATTTCACTCCCATCTCTTGCATGGGACCTAGAAATTCACCCAAGGACACACATGTGATTTTTCAAACAACTTTGGTGCACCGGGCATGTGCTTGTAGTTCAAATTTGAAATATGCACATTAAATGCCTAGAAACTCAATTATTGTATAAAAAAGGCCAAACAAACATGGAATACTTCTATTTGGTCTAATCTTCCAGTGTACAAAAATTAAGGCGGGAGAAGGCAGTGTATGTATGTCGCTTCGCACACGCAGGTGACACGTTCCCTCTCGGAACCAAGAGCCTTCTTGAGGGAAGCTTCGGTTTGCAAGAAGCTTACACCAAAGCTTATCCCAATCCGGCCAAAAAATTTACTGCAGCCTATTGGTGCCATGTCATGACACCATGCCATGTTTCATGATTTTCAGCCGTGTTTTGGATTTACAAGAATTAAAAAACCAAGTTTCTCAATAATTCCGGCCGAGCCACGACACCCAGATGTTTGAATTTTATTCCATTTTCTTGCATGGGACCAATAAATTCACCCAAAGACACACATGTGATTTTTCAGAAAACTTTGGTGCATTGGAGCATGTACTTGTAGTTCAAATTTGAATTATGCACATTAAATGCCGAGAACTCAATTAATGCATAAAAATGCCAAATGAACCCGGAATAATTCCAAATTTAAACACGACACTCATGTGCTAGTTGCATGTTCACTGTACGTAAATGTTCTAGCAATTCAAACACCATCCTTTTCCTCTGTAACACCATTTTGTCTTTCAAAACATAATAAAAAATCAGGTATACCACAAACAATGTACTAGAAAGAATCGTGTGGGATGTGATATAAAATATCTTGGCGCACCATCTTGTCTGGCTTACGCAGGAAGCTTCGTCGTCTACAGTCCATCACCCCCGCTTGAACCAGACTTGCACGCCAGTTTCTCGCGGCACCGAGTGAAATTTTTTGGTCACCGTGGAAATATCTATCTCCCCGCCCCTCCCTCCTACCAAAAGCCACATTTGCACTGTTCCTCCTTGCTTTCCAAGTTCAAACCTTCACTGCTACTTACTGGCAGCTTAGCCTCCTCGCCGGCGACCCTTCTTCTTGCAGCGCCGACTTCTTGCTGGCTACCCTTCTTCTTGCAGTGTCGCCTCCTCGCCGGTGACCCTTCTTCTTGCAGCGCCGTCCACTCACCGGCGACCCTTCTTCTTGCTGCGTGGCCTCCTCGCCGCCGACCCTTCTTCTTGCTATGGGGCCTCGTCGATATGGTCAGTTAATCCACACCCCATCCACACCAATCTCCTCCTTTCCCGTCCCACATGCCCCGACCGATGGAGCGACACCTTCCACCGAAATCACTACCCCTCCTCCAATAAACCTCCACACATAGCCATTTTACACGGAGTATAACGTGGAGCTGAGTAGCATGTGGTTGCACGCGTGAACGAGGTCGCTATGGCTGCCATGCGTGTCGACCGCCAGATCTTGGAGGAGCACCTCGTCTTCGAGGCCACCATCGACACCACAACGCGGTTGTCTACTTTAAAATACAGTTCATCATGTTTTCTCGAGGCGACTGCCAGTGACTTATAGTGATTTGTCCTCTGTAATGTTAATATGCAATCTGATGTTCAGTTAACAGTTTGGTCCTCTGAAATGTAATGTTCAGTTAACACTTCGGTCCAACAATTGCTACATTTTGTAGTACTGTTCTCAAGCATTCTTTGTTTTGTTAATTGTCCTATCTTCTAGTACATGTTTCTATTCCGCAATGTTGTGCTCTATTAACTATTTTGGTTCATTTGGTCTGCTGTCCATTTAACTGTTTGGTTCAGTTCTGCAATTTGATTTTCATTTGTTGTCGGTACAATTTTGTATTGTTATGCATGTGACACCAATCGAATTTGGTTGTACTCAATACATATTCTACTGATAGTATGGCAACTCTCAGTTAACCTGATCAAGATCTTCCTTATGTGTGTTGAAGGGAAACAATGGGAGACACTGCGGTTTACCATCGATGTTTGTTCAAGCAGGGTCCTTTGGCTAGTAGCACATTATTGTGCAGTTGTAGGAATCATTCTAATATTTAGGTTTCTTACAATTTGGTCTTGCACATGTAGGTCCTGCAGTCAGAGGCTTAGACCCACTGTTTGACCCATTTTGCATATTGGGAAATGAGATGTCCATGAATATCAGTCAAGTCAAGAACCTCAGAAAGATTGTTAGGATGAAGAAACTCATGACGAATAACAGCAAGATCTTTGTTTGCACAATGAAGAAGACATCAGTCAACTATAGGATGGTACCAACAATTTTACCTTGATTTTACCCCTTGCGCCATTTCAAACTTTACAACAGCGATTTATTCATAGCTTTGTTTTCAGTACTTTTCAAACTAGTTCACCGATGATTACCTCTCAAACCACCTACATGGTCAAGAGGCGAGAAAGGTATTCATTCAACACCCACGGTACAATATTGAAGTCTTGCTGAAGAGGATGAAGGTTGGACGGGCAATTATCCATAGCCACTGGCCTAAAGTTGCAAGGACATTCAACATCACTGAAGGCTCATATTTGCCTTCTACTTCTGCTGTTTCCTAGATGAGATTCATCTGTCTATTTACCATGTATGATGCTACTTTCCAAAGGTTTTTGATGCTGCATGTGAAACTTGGTGCTGTTGTGTAATGGCGTAACTGAGTGCCGAAGCTATCTGATGTAATTCGATTATGAAATCCTGGTTGCTTTTATATGGATATGAAATATCTAGCGTGTTTTATAAGAAATATCAGTTTGATTAGTACATGGATTATCAATAATAGGCTAATTACCCTGCTTATTTGGGTTTTCTATTGCAGATGGTTACTCAGACAGCACCATGGGCGATGAACTCAAACAACCCGCACGGTTTCTATAAAGTAGGGGTGTTCGATCAACTAACAATCACACACGGCTTCCGGCAGCGAACTGTTTGCGTTAGGCCACCTTGCACAAACGTTTCCACACAAAGAACTGTGTGTTATATACATACGAATGGAAACATTTTCCCTGGATTGACTGTGTGGGATGTATATAAGAACAAAAACGAATTACTTCGATTCACTTTGGGTGATATACATACCTATGGAAATGTTTTTCTAGGATTCAGCGTGTGGGATGTACATACCTACGGAAATGGTTTTCTCAGATTACCGTGTGGGATGTACATACCTACGGAAATGATTGGCTTTCGATGCCTCGCCCGATCGCACACAACCCTAGCCTGGGTCCCAAGAGCGCCTATCCCCGATGATTTCTGGGTTGCGTGGGAAGGACACCCTATCACACACACTCACTTGGCGATGGTTCCAAATGCCATCGCGGAAAGGGGTTAAAAACCGTTTGTTTAGCACGTCGATGTACCAGTGACAAGACCAGCAATACCTTGCCGGTGATGGTGAACGGCCGGCAGACGGGCAGCAAAAAGGTTCTGGTGCTGCTGATCCGTCTCCAACTTATCTATAATTCTTGATTGTTCACTGCTATCATATTATCAACCTTGGATGTTTTATATGCTATTTTATATGATTTTTGGGACTAACCTATTAACCTAGAGCCCAGTGCCAGTTTCTGTTTTTTCCTTGTTTTTGAGTATCGCATAAAAGGAAAACCAAATGGAGTCCAATTGACCTGGAACTTCACGGAACTTTGATACGTCCATTTTACATCATGCTTTTACATCGATATTTATTGCATTATGGGCTGTTATTACACACTATGTCACAATACTTATGCCTATTCTCTCTTATTTTACAAGGTTTACATGAAGAGGGGGAATGCCGGCAGCTGGAATTCTGGGCTGGAAAGGAGCAAATATTATAGACCTATTCTGCACATCTCCAAAAGTCTTGAAACTCCATGGGAATTATTTTCAGAATATATAAAAATATTGGGAGAAAGAAGGACCAGAGGGGGGCCACCCACCGTCCACGAGGGTGGGGGGCGCACCCTACCCCCTGGGCGTGCCCCCTGCCTCATGGCCCCCCTGGTGGACCTCTGATGCCCATCTTTGGCTATATGGAGTCTTTCATCAAGGAAAAAATCATAAGCTAGCTCACGGGCGGAACCTTGGCGAGACCAATCTAGGGCTCCGACGGAGCTGTTCTGCCGGGGAAACTTCCCTCCTGGAGGGGGCAATCATCACCATCGTCAACACCAACGATGCTCTCATCGGGAGGGGGTCAATCTCCGTCAACATCTTCACCAGCACCATCTCATCTCAAACCCTAGTTCCTCTCTTGTATCCAAACTTTTTATCCAATCCTCAGATTGGTACCTGTGGGTTGCTAGTAGTGTTGATTACTCCTTGTAGTTGATGCTAGTTGGTTTACTTGGTGGAAGATCATATGTTCAGATCCATTATGCATATTAAAACCCCTCTGATTATGAACATGAATATGCTTTGTGAGTAGTTACGTTTGTTCTCGAGGACATGGGAGAAGTCTTGCTATATGTAGTCATGTGAATTTGGTATTCGTTCGATATTTTGATGAGATGTATGTTGTCATCCCTCTATTGGTGTCATGCAAACGTCGACCACATTACACTTCACCATTGTTTGGGCCTAGAGGAAGGCATTGGGAAGTAATAAGTAGATGATGGGTTGTTAGAGTGACAGAAGCTTAAACCCTAGTTTATGAGTTGCTTCATAAGGGGCTGATTTGGATCCATATGTTTCATGCTATGGTTAGGTTTTCCTTAATACTTCTGTTGTAGTTGCGGATGCTTGGAATAGGGGTTAATCATAAGTGGGATGCTTGTACAAGTAAGGGCAGTACCCAAGCACCGGTCCACCCACATATCAAATTATCAAAGTACCGAACGCGAATCATATGAACGTGATGAAAACTAGCTTGACGATAATTCCCATGTGTCCTCGGGAGCGCTTTACTTTATATAAGAGTTTGTCAAGGCTTGTCCTTTGCTACAAAAAGGATTGGGCCATATTGCTGCACCTTATTTACTTTTACTATTTGTTACCCGTTGCCAATTTCCTTATCACAAAACTATCTGTTACTGAGAATTTCAGTGCTTGCAAAGAAATACCTTGCTGAAAACCGCTTATCATTTCCTTCTGATCCTCGTTGGGTTCGACACTCTTACTTATCAAAAAGGCTACGATAGATCCCCTACACTTGTGGGTCATCAAGACTCTTTTCTGGCGCCGTTGCCGGTGAGTGAAGCACCTTTGGTAGGTGGAATTTGGTAAGGAAAATTTTATATAGTGTGCTGAAATTTACTGTCACTTGTTACTATGGAACATAATCCTTTGAGGGGCTTGTTTGGGGTATCTTCACCCCAACCAGTAGAGCAAAGAGTTGCTCCTCAACCTACTGAACCTACTGAAAATGTTTACATTGAAATTCCTTCAGGTATGATAGAGAAACTGCTAGCTAATCCTTTCATAGGTAATGGAACATTACATCCCGATTTGCACCTAATCTATGTGGATAAAGTTTGTGGATTATTTAAGCTTGCAGCAGGATGTTATCAACAAGAAGGTCTTCCCTTTATCTTTGAAGGGAGATGCATTGACATGGTTTAGGCTATGTGATGATATTGGATCATGGAACTACCAACGATTGAAATTGGAATTTCATCAGAAGTTTTATCCTATGCATCTTGTTGATCGTGATCGTAATTATATATATAATTTTTGGCCTCGCGAAGGAGAAAGCATCGCTTAAGCTTGGGGGAGGCTTAAGGCCATGTTATGTTCATGCCCCAATCATTAGCTCTCAAAAGAAATGATTATTCAAAAAATTTATGCTTGGCTTTCTCTCAGTAATCGCTCCATGCTCGATACTTCTTGTACTAGCTCTTTTATGATGAAGACTATTGAATTCAAATGGGATTTAATAGAAATAATTAAACGCAACTCTAAAGATTGGGATCTCGACGAAGGTAAGGAGTCAGGTATAACACCTAAGTTTGCTTGTGTTAAATCTCTTATGGATACCGATGCGTTCCGTGAATTTAGCACTAAATATGGACTTGACTCTGAGATATTAGCTTCTTTCTGTGAATCCTTCGCTACTCATGTTGATCTCCCTAAGGAGAAGTGGTTTAAATATAATCCTCCCATTGAAGTAAAAGTAGTTGCACCTATTAAAGTTGAAGAAAAGATTATCACTTATAATGATCCTGTTGTTCCTACTGCTTATATTGAGAAACCACCTTTCCTTGTTAGAATAAGCGATCATGCTAAAGCTTCAACTGTGGTTAACAAAAGTAATATTAAGACACCTAAACCCCCTGAGAAAATTAAAGTTGAACCTAGTATTGCTATGGTTAAAGATCTCTTGGCCGATAATATTGACGGGCATGTTATTTACTTCTGCAATGAATCTGCTAGAATTGCTAGACCTGATAATAAAAATAAACATACACCCGTTGTAGGCATGCCTGTTATTTCTGTTAAATTAGGAGATCATTGTTATCATGGCTTATGTTATATGGGTGCTAGTGCAAGTGCAATACCTCATTCCTTATACAAAGAAATTATGCATGATATTGCACCTGCTGAGATAGAAGAGATTGATGTTACTATTAAGCTTGCCAATAGAGATACTATTTCACCAGTTGGGATTGCTAGAGATGTTGAAGTAGTGCGTGGGAAAGTTAAATAACCCACTGATTTTCTTGTTCCTCGTTCCCCACAAGATGGTTTTTGTCCCATTATATTTGGTAGACCCTTCATGAATACTGTTAATGCTAAGATAGACTGCAATAAGGATATTGTTTCTGTTGGTTTAGGGGATATGTCTCATGAGTTTAATTTTGCTAAATTTTGTAGACAACACCATGATAAAGAGTTGCCTAGTAAAGATGAAATTATTGGTCTTGCTTCTATTGCCATGCCTCCTTGTGATCCTTTAGAACAATATTTGCTAGACCATGAAAATGATATGTTTATGAATGAAAGAAGGGAAATAGATGAAGTATTCCTTAAACAGGGACCTATTTTGATACACAACTTGCCTGTTGAAATCCTAGGGGATCCTCCTCCATCCAAGGGTGATCCCGTGTTTGAGCTTAAACCTTTACCTGATACTCTCAAATATGCTTATCTTGACGAGAAAGAGATATATCATGTTATTATTAGTGCTAATCTTTCAGAGCATGAAGAAAAGAAATTATTGAAAACTCTCAAGAAGCACTGTGCTGCTATTGGATATAATCTTGATGATCTTATGGGCATTAGTCCCACTTTATGCCAACACCAAATAAAATTGGAGAAGGATGCTAAATCGGTTGTTGATCACCAACGACGGTTAAATCCTAAGATGAAAGAAGTGGTATGAAAAGAAATACTAAAGCTTCTGGCGGCAGGTATAATTTATCCCATTCCTGACAGTCAGCGGGTAAGTCCTGTCCATTGTGTCCCAAAGAAAGGAGGTATTACAGTTGTTCCTAATGATAAAGATGAATTGATCCCACAAAGAATTGTTACAGGTTATAGAATGGTAATTGATTTCCGCAAATTAAATAAAGCTCCTAAAAAGGATCATTACCCGTTACCTTTTATTGATGAAATGCTCGAAAGATTATCCAAACATACACATTTTTGCTTTCTAGATGGTTATTCTGTTTTCTCTCAAATTCCTGTATCAAAAGAGGATGAAGAAAAGACAACTTTTACTTGCCCTTTCGGTACCTTTTCTTATAGACGTATGCCTTTTGGTTTATCTAATGCACCTGCTACCTTTCAAAGATGTATGACTGCTATATTCTCTAACTTTTGCAAAAAGATTGTTGAGGTTTTCATGGATGATTTCTCCATTTATGGAACTTCTTTGATGATTGCTTAAGCAACCTTGATCGAGTTTTGCAGAGATGTGAAGAAACTAGTCTTGTCTTGAATTGGGAGAAGTGCCACTTTATGGTTAATGAAGGTATTGTCTTGGGGCATAAAATTTTTGAAAGAGGTATTGAAGTTGATAAAGCTAAAGTTGATGCTATTGAAAAGATGCCGTGTCCCAGGGACATTAATGGTATAACAAGTTTCATTGGTCATGCCGGTTTTTATAGGAGGTTCATTAAGGACTTTCTAAAATTTCTCGGCCTCTGACTAACCTCTTACAAAAAGATGTTCCTTTTGTCTTTGATGATGACTGTGTAGAAGCATTTGAAATACTTAAGAAAGCTTTGGTTTCTGCACCTATTGTTCAACCTTCTGGCTGGAAATTACCATTTGAAATTATGTGTGATGCCAGTGATTATGCTCTAGGGGCTGTTCTTGGACAAATAGTTGATAATAAATTAAATGTTTTTCAATATGCTAGTAAAACTCTAGACAGTGCCCAAAGAAATTATGCTACTACTGAAAAGGAATTTTTAGCAGTTGTATTTGCTTGTGATAAGTTTAGACCTTATATTGTTGATTCTAAAGTAACTATTCACACTGATCATGCTGCTATTAAATATCTTATGGAAAAGAAAGATGCTAAACCTACACTTATTAGATGGGTTCTCTTTCTACAAGAATT
Source organism: Triticum dicoccoides (assembly GCF_002162155.2). Lineage (NCBI taxonomy): Eukaryota > Viridiplantae > Streptophyta > Magnoliopsida > Poales > Poaceae > Triticum > Triticum dicoccoides. The sequence continues at coordinate 185,690,104 of NC_041388.1, read as the reverse complement.
TGATTTGCATATTATTGATAGAAAGGGAGCTGAGAACCCCGTTGCAGACAACTTGTCTAGGTTAGAGAATGTTCTCGATGACCCACTACCTATTGATGATAGATTTCCTGATGAACAACTAGCTGTCATTCTGGGCTGGAAAAGGAGCAAATAATAGAGACCTATTATGCACATCTCCAAAAGTCCTAAAACTCCACGGGAATTATTTTCAGAATATATAAAAAATATTGGGCGAAAGAAGTACCAAAGGGGGGCCACCCATCGTCCACGAGGGTGGGGGGGCGCGCCCTACCCTCCTGGGCACGCCCCTACCTCATGGGCCCCCTGGTGGCCCTCTGATGTCCATCTTTGGCTATATGGAGTCTTTCGTCAAGGAAAAAAAAATCAGAAGCTAGCTCACGGGACAAAACTCCGCCGCCATGAGGCGGAACCTTACCGGAACCAATCTAGGGATCCAGCGGAGCTGTTCTACCAGGGAAACTTCCCTCCTCGAGGGGGAAATCATCACCATCGTCTTCACCAACGGTCCTCTCATCGGGAGTGGGTCTATCTCCATCAACATCTTCACCAACACCATCTCATCTCAAACCCTAGTTCCTCTCTTGTATCCAATCTTTGTATCCAAACCTCAGATTGGTACCTGTGGGTTGCTAGTAGTGTTGATTACTCCTTGTAGTTGATGCTAGTTGGTTTACTTGGTGGAAGGTCATATGTTCAGATCCATTATGCATATTAATACCCCTCTGATTATGAACATGAATATTCTTTGTGAGTAGTTACGTTTGTTCCTGAGGACATGGGAGAGGTCTTGCTATAAGTAGTCATGTGAATTTGGTATTCGTCCGATATTTTGATGAGATGTATGCTGTCATCCCTCTAGTGGTGTCATGTGAACATCGACTACATGACACTTCACCATTGTTTGGGCCTAGAGGGAGGCATTGGGAAGTAATAAGTAGATGATGGGTTGCTAGAGCGAAAGAAGCTTAAACCCTAGTTTATGAGTTGCTTCGTAAGGGGCTGATTTGGATCCATATGTTTCATGCTATGGTTAGGTTTACCTTAATACTTCTGTTGTAGTTGCGGATGCTTGGAATGGGGGTTAATCATAAGTGGGATGCTTATCCAAGTAAGGACAGTACCCAAGCACCGGTCCACCCACAAATCAAATTATCAAAGTACCAAACACGAATCATATGAACGTGATGAAAACTAGCTTGACGATAATTCCCATGTGTCCTCGGGAGCGCTTTACTTTATATAAGAGTTTGTCCAGGCTTGTCCTTTGCTACAAAAAGGATTGGGCCATATTGCTGCACTGATACGTCTCCGTCGTATGTACTTTTCCAGACACTTTTGCCCTTGGTTTGGACTCTAACTTACATGATTTGAATGGAACTAACCCGGACTGACGCTGTTTTCAGCAGAATTGCCATGGTGTTATTTATGTGCAGAAACAAAAGTTCTCGGAATGACCTTAAACTTCACAGAGTGTATTTTTGGAAATAATAAAAAATACTGGCAAAAGATCGAGGCCAGGGGGCCCACACCCCATCCACGAGGGTGGGGGCGCACCCCCTACCTTGTGGGCCCCCTGGAGCTCCTCCGACCTCAACTCCAACTCTATATATTCGTGTTCGGAGAGAAAAAATCAGGGAGAAAGATTCATCATGTTTTACGATACGGAGCCGCCGCCAAGCCCTAAAATCTCTTGGGAGGGCTGATCTGGAGTCCGTTCGGGGCTCCGGAGAGGGGATTTTGTCGCCATCATCATCATCAACCATCCTCCATCACCAATTTCATGATGCTCACTGCCGTGTGTGAGTAATTCCATCGTAGGCTTGCTGGACGGTGATGGGTTGGATGAGATTTATCATGTAATCAAGTTAGTTTTGTTAGGGTTTGATCCCTAGTATCCACTATGTTCTGAGATTGATGTTGCTATGACTTTGCTATGCTTAATGCTTGTCACTAGGGCCCGAGTGCCATGATTTCAGATCTGAACCTATTAGTTTTCATGAATATATGTGAGTTCTTGATCCTATCTTGCAAGTCCATAGTCAGATACTATGTGTTACGATCCGGCAACCCCGAAGTGACAATAATCGGGACCACTTCCGGTGATGACCGTAGTTTGAGGAGTTCATGTATTCACTATGTGTTAATGCTTTGGTCTGGTACTCTATTAAAAGGAGGCCTTAATATCCCTTAGTTTCCGCTAGGACCCCGCTGCCACGGGAGGGTAGGACAAAAGGTGTCATGCAAGTTCTTTTCCATAAGCATGTATGACTATATTCGGAATGCATGCCTACATTACATTGATGAATTGGAGCTAGTTCTGTGTCACCCTAGGTTATGACTGTTACATGATGAACCACATCCGACATAATTCTCTATCACCGATCCATTGCCTACGAGCTTTCCATATATTGTTCTTCGCTTATTTACTTTTCCGTTGCTATTATTACAATGCCTACATTACATTACTTTTGCTACCATTATCTTTTGCTACCGTTACCACTACTATCATATGACTTTGCTACTAAATACCTTGCTGCAGATATTAAGTTTCCAGGTGTGGTTGCATTGACAACTCAGCTGCTAATACTTGAGAATATTCTTTGGCTCCCCTTGTGTCGATTCAATAAATTTGGGTTGAATACTCTACCCTCGAAAACTGTTGTCGGATTTTGGGTTCGGGCAGACCCTTGAGGTTCGAACACTGGGGTGTGCGCGGAGATTTCGCCTTCTACCTACCTGCACCCCTCCGCCCCGCTGAGTTCTAAGCTATGGAAAGAACTGCACAAGAGACACAGGGTTTGTACTGGTTCGGTCCACCGTTGTGGTGTAATACCCTACTCCAGTGTGTGGTGTGGTGGATTGCCTCTTGGGCTGATGATGATGAGCAACACAAGGAAGAACAGCCTCGCGATGGTCTGTTCTTGGTTGGGGGGATGAACTTCTGGGAGGAGTTCAGTCACCTCTCTCTCTCTCTCTCTCTCTCTCTCTCTCTTCTCGACTCTCTCTCTGATTCCGATCCCCCTACCCTGTGGGTTGCTAGTCCTATTTATAGGCAAAGGCCCTGGGCCTCTTCCCAAATATTGAGCGGGAAGGGCGCCAACAATTGGCCATTTTGAAGGGGAACATCTGGTACACTTATCCTGACTAAAGTTGGTCCTCGCCTGCCAAAGGCTCTGGTGGTGACGCTGGCTTGGGCTCCACAATGACTTCCTCCCTGTCGTTGGACTGGTCTTGGTCTCGTTGCACCGAAACGGGTGCCTTTGCTTGATGCTCTCGCCTGCGCTTGCTCCCTTTGCACCAAAGAGGAAAGGAGGACACTGCGCGGGCTGGCGCCCGCCTGGCACCCTTGGTCGTCATGGCTTGCATCACAGGCACCTTGTCAGGTACCCCGCCTTGATCTCTCCGCCTCCTCGCAAGTCAGCCTGACGAGGCCGTGCCTGAGGAAGCTCCGTGTCATCCGCCCCGCGAGGCTTGGCCCCTCGCGAGGGTCTTGGGTCTGTGTTGATGAAGACGGCCCATGCTGGGCCCCCTTTTGAGCCACGCCGTAGGCCGCAGGCAGGCAAGTCTGGGGACCCCCGTTCCCAGAACGCCAACAGTAGCCCCCGGGCCCAAGGCGCGCCCGGACTTGGCCATGCAGGGAGGCGAAAGGGCAAGAGCGAAGCGCCGTGGGCCCTAACAGCCTGCGGCCTTGGGCGCCGCGTGGCGGTTGATTGGATGTGGGCGTCTCCACTTCCCCACGGTGCCTCGGCAACTACACGGATTGGACAAGTCCCTGCATGCAAAGCGGGTCATGATTACCTACGATCGTGGGGGTCGACGGTTGGCCTTCGCCGGCCATAAGTACGGAACGGTGCGCGCCCTTCCAGTTCATCCCCCTTGCTTCTCCTTCTTCTTCATGGCCCCGTCGAGGAGGTTCTCGGCCGCAGAGAAGGGGAAGGCTCGCCAGGTTGAGCCTACCTCTCCCCCGCCCAGGCGCGCCCGAGGGCGCCCTCGCAAACATCCTGTGGCCACCACGGCAGCTCCTTGCGGCCGCGGAGACGATTTCTGGCACAGTGACGGGCAGACTACTGTGGCCGGGGGGTGCGCTTCGGTCGCGCGACCCCCTAGGCCGCGCTTTCGCGCTGCAGAGGTGCTGCCGGAGTTCGTTGTGTGGTCGGCGAAGCCGACTAGCACCCGGCTTCCACTTCCTCGCTTCCTCCTCGGCGAGCTCCCGGCCGGCGCCCCGGGCAGCCTCTTGCTTCAGGCAGACGGCTGCTGCAGCTGGGCCTCATGGGCTTCACTGGAGGTCTCCGCAGCCGGGAGCCTGGCCTTGGCCCGTGGTTGGCAGACGTTTGCCCGCGCGCGTGGCCTGAGCCGTCAGTGCACCCTGCACTTCAAGTTTGACGGTGATGCCACCCTCTACGTGAGGGTGTTTGGGGAAGATGGTCACCGCGCAGGGTGCTGCCTTGAGGACGACGACCGCGGTCGGGAACCCAGCCCTGGCGATGATGGAGAGGACAGCGCTCGCGTGACTGGCGGCGCTCAGGGTTCCCCAAGCTTCACCGGTTCTTCTTCAGGCGGCGACTCTTCTAGCGGTGGCCGCGGCCAGCCTCCACGCCATCGTACCTGCTTGGGAGGTGGTAGCGTGTCTGCCCGCCGTCGCGCCTCGGTGAAGTGCGAGAGGGAGTCTGCCTGAGCCCCGGAGGCAGCTCGAGTCTTCCCTGCAGGCCGGTGTGAGGCGAGCTGCGCCTGATTTGTTCTTTCTTTCCCTTTTTCCTGCGTAAAAAGACAGTAGTGTGGAGCCCCGCGGGGGCGTGTTTGGGTTATTGCTGTTAATCATCGCTTTGCCTCCGTTATCGTGCCTTCCGGCTACGTGCCCGCGCGTGGATAGTTCCCGGCCCCAGCTGTGGGGGGGGCGACCGACCCAGGCCCTGTGTTCGTGTCGCGGTGCCCGTGGGGCACGGACTAGAGGGTGCTCCTGTAATGGACCCAGGTCGTGAAACCTTTGAATGACTAGGACAGGAACACTCGTGAGGGCACTCGGCTGCCCCCCTCGCGAGGCCTTGCATAAGAGAAATCGAGGCAGGAGAGTGAAAAGTCGAAGAACCACAAGCCAAAGACGGCAGCAGCTTCAATAAAACTTCGAATGAGAACGAACAAGCCAACTGCGGAAAGCAAATGAAAAAGCCGCGTCCGGCACCTAATCTAGTCTTCGACGTCTTCTCACCAGCGCGGAGCTAAGTGCTGCCACTGGGCGTGGGAGGGAGCCCCAGGGCCTGAGGCCGGCGCTCCTGAGACTCCGGGGCGTATACAACCCCAACTCATTATTACGTGAGAGTGTCACGGGCGGCGAGCTTCACAGGCGTTGGCCTTCTTCACAGGCTCTGGGCCTTTCTTGGGGGAAGCAGGCTTCACGGGCATTTGCTTTCTTCACAGGCTCCGGGCCCTTTCCAAAACGCGACAGCTTCACAGACATTCACCTTCTTCACAGGCTCTGGGCCTTTTCCAAAACGCGACAGCTTCACAGGCTCTGGGCCTTTTCCAAAACGCGATAGCTTCACAGGCATTCGCCTTCTTCACAGGCTCTGGGCCTTTTCCAAAACGGATAATCTTCACAGGCATTCGCCTTCTTCACAGGCTCTGGGCCTTTTCCAAAAAGGATAGTCTTCACAGGCATTCGCCTTCTTCACAGGCTCTGGGCCTTTTTAGGGGTAGAACCTCCGGAGGTGCCGGATGTTCCATGCGTTCTGGATCGGCACCCCCTCCTGAGTCTCCAAGCGCGCGGAGCCGGGCCTGGAAACATGAACAACCTTGAACGGGCCCTCCCACATGGGAGAGAGCTTGTGCAGTCCCTCCCTGGAGAGAACCCGCATGAGCACGAGGTCTCCTACCTCAAGAGTTCTGGGGCAGATGTTGCGGCAGTGATATCGTCGCAGCGCTTGTTGTTACCTCGCCGCTCGCAGCGCGGCTTCTCGGTGACGTTCCTCCCCCAGCACAAGGTCCATCCCCCGCATGGCGTCCTACTGCGCCTCGTTGAACGCCAGTACCCGCGCGGAGCGACGTCTGACTTCGTGAGGGAGGACCGCTTCGGCTCCGTAGACCAGGAAGAACAGGGTCTCTCCAGTTGGCTTGGTCGCGGTTGTGCGGATGGACCACAACACGGACTGAAGCTCGTCGTACCAACCTCTACCGCATGCCTCCAGCTTCTTCTTGAACGTCCTGGTCTTGAGGCCCCTTAGGACCTCTGCATTGGCTCGCTCGGCCTGGCCGCTGCTTCGGGGGTGCGCCACCGAAGCATAGCATATCTGCGTTCCAAGGTTAGCACAATATGTTTTGAAGAGGTTACTGGTGAACTGCGAACCGTTGTCTGTGATGACGCGGTTCAGCACTCCGAACCGGCTCACGATGCCCCTGATGAACTTGACCGCGGAACCCGCGGGGATGGTGCGGACGGCCTCTACTTTAGCCCACTTGGTGAACTTGTCCACAACGACGTAGAGGTAGCGGTAGCCCCCTGGCGCCCGAGGAAACGGGCCCAGGATGTCCAGCCCCCAGACTGCAAATGACCACGAAAGGGGTATAGTCTACAGGCCTCCTGCCGGCTGATGGATCTGCTTGGCGTGGAACTGGCAGGCCTCACAAGCTTTCACCAGTTCGACAGCGTCATTGAGTGTGGTGGGCCAATAAAACCCACTGCGGAACGCCTTGCCGACGAGGGTCCGTGATGATGAATGATGTCCATAGTCTCCGCCGTGTATATCTTCCAGCAGTTCCTTTCCTTGCTCCCTGGAGATGCAGTGCAGGGATACATCATTTGGTCGCTTCCGTAGAGCTTTGCATCCTTGATGCAGTATGCCGTGGCCGGCCGTGCCACACGCTCCGCTTCCTCCTCCTTCTCCGGCAGGGTCCCTTGTGTTAAGTAACTCCGGAGCTCCGTGATCTAGCACCCCTCCTGAGGTTCCATCATCAGGAGCAGGCGTGCTCCCGAGGCTGGGCCACAGACCGGGGCTCCTGAGGCAGGTGGCTAGGGGAGCTCCTCCCGAGGCTGAGCCATGTTTGACAATGATGGCAGGGCTGAGGGCTTGAAGATCCGCTCCTCGAAGACGCCAGGCTCCTAAGGTAACCGCCTGGACGCCCGTTTGGCTATGTCGTCGGCCTCCTGATTGGTGCCACGGGGCACATGCTGCAACTCCAACCCCCAGAACTGCTTCTCCATCCTGCGGACCTCCGTAAGGTAGGCTTCCATGTGCTCATATTTCGGCTCGTACACCTTGTTGGAGAAATTGACAAGGAGCTGGGAATCGCCCTTGATGGTGAGGCGTTTCACCCCCAGGGCAGCTGCGACCTTCAAGCCCGCTATTAAACCTTCATACTCTGCTATGTTGTTGGAGACCTTTTCACCTTGCTGGAAACAGAGCTGTACAGCGTAGTAGAGCTTGTCCTGAGTGGGCGATATAAGCACCGCCCCAGCCCCAGCGCCACGCCTGGAGAACGCCCCATCGAAGTACATGACCCAGCCTTCTGGCGCCTCGCTTCCCGGGGAGAGGGACCAATCCTCGTCGCCCTTGAGGCCTGATGCCTCCGTCCATTCTGCCACAAAATCCGCTAATGCTGCTCCCTTGATGACTCTGGTCGTGCTGAATTCGAGCTGAAACGCTTGCAGTTCTATGTTCCACTCAGTGACCCTTCCAGCTGAGTTAGGGCTCCTGAGCACTCTCTCCAGGGGGTATGACGAGATGACCTTGATGGGGTGACCCTGAAAATAGTGCCGCAGCTTGCGCGAGGCCACCAGTAGCGCGAGGAGGAGCTTCTGAGGCATGGGGTACTGTGCCCTCACGTCCCGCAACACCGTGCTGACGAAGTACAGTGGGTGCTCAATGAGGTTGGGTGCGTCAGTGCTGGTGGCACCCTCCGGAGACCATGGCGCCTCCTGAGGCGATGAGGCCTCCTGAGGCTGGCCATCTGGGAGAGGGGCCTCTTCCGCCTCCGGTGCACTCCTCTGCGGCGGCTGATCCTCCTCAGCCACGGTGGCGGTTTCTGTGGGCCTTCCTTGTTCCTGATTTGCCTTGTCCCAGGCTGCTGCTGTGGTTTTGATTCTATGCTCCTCCCTAACCGCCACCAGGGCTGCGCTGGCGGAGTAGGGAGTGGTGGCGAGGTAAAGCACCAGGCGCTCTTGAGGGCGCGGAGCCACCATGACCGGAGGGCTGGTCAGGTATCTCTTGAGATCCTGGAACGCCTTGTCGGCCTCTTCAGTCCATTCAAAGGGCCCTTTTTCTTCATTAGCTAGAAGAAGGGCAGCTCTCGCTCCCCCAACTTGGAGATGAAGCACCCTAGCGCGGTCACGCGCCCAGTGAGCTTCTGCATTTCTCTGAGGGTCTTTGGCGGGCTCATGTCCTCGACCGCCTTGACCTTTTCCGGGTTAGCCTCGATGCCTCGGTGGGACACGAGAAAACCCAAGAGCTTGCCCGAGGGGACTCCGAACACAGACTTCTCTGGGTTGAGCCGCAGGTTCACTGCGTTGAGGCTCGCGAAGGTTTCCTCCAGGTCTTGTATCAGGGTCCTGGCCTCCCGAGACTTCACCACAATGTCATTGACGTAAGCCTCAACATTCTTCCCGAGCTGCGGGCCCAAGGTGATGTGCATCAGCCGCTGAAAGGTCGCCCCTGTGTTACGCAACCCGAATGGCATGCATGTGTAGCAGTACACCCCACACGGGGTTAGGAAGGCTGTCTTTTCGACGTCTTCTACCGCCATCTTGATCTAGTGATACCCAGAGAAGGCATCCAAGAAGCATAGCAGGTCGCATTCTGCGGTGGAATCGACGATCTGGTCGATGCGGGGGAGCGGGAACGGATCTTGCGGGCATGCCTTGTTGAGGTTGGTGAAGTCGACACACATGCGCTCCTTCCCTCCCTTCTTTGGCACAACGACAGGGTTGGCCAACCAATCCGGGTATCGGACCTCGCGAATGACCCCAGCGGCTTCTAGTTTGCGGGTCTCTTGGACAATGAAGGCCTGCTTTTCTATGGACCGCCGCCTTGCCTTCTGCTTCACAGGGCGCACGTTGGGGCACACGTTGAGGTGATGCTCGATTACGCTCCTAGGGATCCCCCCAACTGGTCAGGCTCCCAAGCGAATACCTTCTTGTTTGCGCGGAGGAACCTGACCAGGGCCTCCTCCTGCTCGGGCTCGAGGTTGGCGCCTATGGTGAAAGTGGCGTTGGTGGACCCGTCCTCATCGACGGGTATCTGCTTGGTTTCTGCCTTGTCTTGGGTGAACAACTGTTTCTTCTTGGCGGGTGCAGCCCCCTTGGGCTCGGGGGTCTCCGAGTCGGCGGGCTGTGCCGACGCTGCCGTCTTGAAGGCAAGCTTGAGCACCCACAGCGTGTCTCCGGTGTCCCCGTGCACGGTGAGGACACCGCTGCTCCCGGGTATCTTCATGAGGTTGTACACCGGGTGCATCGTGGCCATGAACTAGGACAGCGCTGGGTAGCCGAGGATGGTGTTGTAGGGGAGGCCGATGGGGGCGATGTGAAGTCGACCAGCTCCGTGCGGAAGTTGTTGTAGGTGCCGAAGGTTACTGGGAGCCGGATCTGTCCCAAGGAGCTGGATGATCCGCCCCCAACGCCTCAGAAGGGCCGGCTGGGTTGCAGCCATTCCAAGGGTATGTAGAGGAGGTTGAAGGCCTCAACCGAGAGGACGCTGAGGCCCGCACCGCCATCGATGAGAGTTCTGGTGACGGCCACCTGGCAGATGGTGGGGGTGCACGGCATGGGGAGCGCACCCGAGTAGGCCGAGTTGGAGGGGTGGTCCTCCGAGCTGAAGGTCATGCCGGCCTTGGGCACCGCCCGGTCCGGGAGAGCCCCCTGCCGCGCGGAAGCGGCGCTGACCCGGTGGATGAACGGCTTGACGTGGTGACTTGTAGGCGGCGCCTGCGAGCCGCCCAGGAGAGCTGCGACGACCAGGGGTGTTGGTGTAGCGTGGTGGGCGGGGAAGAGGCTGCGGAGCTCTTCCCAAGAGGCCACGGAGGCTACCGGCAGGTGGAGCAGCCATGCGCGCGGAGCGCCGGTGAGGGCCATGGGGAGCCAGTTGGCCATGACCCTATCGTCACCTCCAGATTTGAGGATGGCCTCCTCGTACGCCAGCAAGAAGGCCAGCGGATCAGTCGCGCCGCCGTAGCGCGGCGGCGTCGTTGGCTTGAACTTGTCCGGCCACCGTGCCCGTTGCAGGGCTGGGGCCAGGGCTCGGAGCCCCCTGGCCCCCGTGCTGGCGCCGGCGGCCGGAGCGGGCGACGCGCTACTCATCGCGAGGCAGGTCGTGGCGGTGGCGGAAGGGAAAACTCCGGTGCACCCCTACCTGGCGCGCCAAATGTCGGATTTCGGGTTCCGGCAGACCCTTGAGGTTCGAACACTGGGGTGCGTGCGGAGATTTCGCCTTCTACCTACCTGCACCCCTCCACCTCGCTGAGATCTAAGCTATGGAAAGAACAGCACAAGAGACACAAGGTTTATACTGGTTCGGGCCACCGTTGTGGTGTAATACCCTACTCCAGTGTGTGGTGTGGTGGATTGCCTCTTGGGCTGATGATGATGAGCAACACAAGGAAGAACAGCCTCGCGAGGGTCTGTTCTTGGTTGGGGGATGAACTGCTGGGAGGAGTTCAGTCACCCCTCTCTCTCTCTCTCTTCTCGATTCTCTCCCTGATTCCGATCCCCCTACCCTGTGGGTGGCTAGTCCTATTTATAGGCAAAGGCCCTGGGCCTCTTCCCAAATATTGAGTGGGAAGGGCGCCAACAATTGGCCATTTTGAAGGGGAACATCTGGTACACTTACCCTGACTAAAGTTGGTCCTCGCCTGCCAAAGGCTATGGTGGTGACGCTGGCTTGGGCTCCACAATGACTTCCTCCCTGTCGTTGGACTGGTCTTGGTCTCGTTGCACCGAAACGGGTGCCTTTGCTTGATGCTATCGCCTGTGCTTGCTCCCTTTGCACCAAAGAGGAAAGGAGGACACTGCGCAGGCTGGCGCCCGCCTGGCACCATTGGTCGTCATGGCTTGCGTCATGGGCACCTCGTGAGGTACCCCGCCTTGATCTCTCCGCCTCCTCGCGAGTCAGCCTGAAGAGGCCGTGCCTGAGGAAGCTCTGTGTCATCCGCCCCGCGAGGCTTGTCCCCTCGCGAGGGTCTTGGGTCTGTGTTGATGAAGACGGGCCGTGCTGGGCCCCCTTTTGAGCCACGCCGCAGGCTGCAGGCAGGCAAGTTTGGGGACCCCCGTTCCCAGAACGCCGACAACTGTTGCGATCCCCTACACTTGTGGGTTATCAAGACTATTTTCTGGCGCCATTGCCAGGGAGCTTAGATCTATTCTTCGAGCCACTTGGGATTTATATCTGCTTATCATTATGAAGAACTTGAGAGATCCAAAAACCAAGATTTATCCCTCAACTACGAGTGGAGGTAAGGAACTGTCATCTAGCTCTGCACTTGATTCACCTTCTGTTTTGAGTAAGCTTGCGACACCTAAACCTGCTTCTGCTATTGATTCTGATATGTTGCATATTATTGATGATGCCACTTCTGCTGTGCATGATACTTATGATGAAACTACTTCTATGCCCGATACTACTGTGCCACTCGGTGAATTTCTTGATGAACAACTTGCTAGGGCTAGAGAGAATGAAATTATTGAAACTGAAATACTGATGAAAGTGATTATGAAGGCTCTCCTTATAAATATGAATTACCTGTTGTGCCTGAGGGTTATGTTATGGATGAAGAAACTAAAAGAGACTTTCTAGCTTGCAATGATAGAAGTGATCTTAAGAAATTATTATCTAAGCTTAAACAAAAAACTCTGAATGCTACAATGAAATATGATCCTGCTTATGCTACTTCACCTATCTTTGTTACTGATAAGGATTATGAATTCTTTATTGATCCTGATATAATTACTTTGGTTGAATCCGATCCTTTTTATGGCTATGAATCTGAAATTGTTGTAGCACATCTTACTAAATTAAATGATATAGCTACCCTGTTCACTAATGGTGAGAGAACTCGCTACTTTTACATCCTTAAGATAATTCCGTTCTCATTAAAGGGTGATGCTAAGATATGGTTTAATTCTCTTGATCCTAGTTGTGTGCGTAGTCCAGGATATGCTTTATTACTTCTCTGCTAAATATTTCCCTGCTCATAAGAAACAAGCTGCCTTAAGGGATATATATAATTTTGTGCAAATTGAAAAAGAGAGTCTCCCACAAGCTTGGGGGAGGCTTCTCCAATTACTTAATGCATTGCTTGATAACCCTCTTAAGAAAAATGAAATACATGATATCTTTTATAATGGACTAACCGATGCTTCCAGAGATTACCTGGATAGTTGTGCTGGTTCTGTTTTCAGGGAAAGAACACCAGATGAAGCTGAAATTCTACTGAATAATATGTTGAAAACTGAAAATAATTGGGCACTTCCTGAGCCAACTCCTAAGCCTATCGCTAAACCAACTCCGAAGAAAAGGGGTGTTCTATTTCTCAGTCCTGAAGATATGCAAGAGGCAAAGAAATCCATGAAAGAAAAGGGTATTAAAGCTGAAGATGTTAAGAATTTACCTCCTATTGAATAAATACATGGTCTTAATTTACCGTGTGTTGAAGAAATATATGGTTTTAATCCATCACCTATTGAAGAAACACATGGTATTGATAACCCGACACAGGTAGTAAAGGTAAATTCTCTCTATAGATATGATAAAGCTAAAATCCCATTTACTAAGTTTGCTAGCCCATGCTTAGATGAGTTTGATAAATTTATGGTTAAGCAAGAAGACTTCAATGCTTATTTTGGTAGAGAATTAAAACGCAGTGCTGATATGCTTGAACATTTGGGTGATTATATGGCTAATGTCAAAGGTGAACTTAAACTTATTAGTAAAACATGCTTCTATGGTTACCACTCAAGTAGAACAAGTAATTAAAGCTCAAAATGATTTGCTCAATGAATTGAATAGTAAGAATAAGGACTATGCTGTTAGAGTGGCTACTAGAACTGGTAAAATAACTCAGGAACCTTTGTATCCTGAAGGCCACCCCAAGAGAATTGAGCAAGATTCTCAGAGAAATAATATAGATGCACCTAGTCCTTCTGAAAGGAAGAAAAAGAACAATGATATGACTTTGCATGCTTCTAGTGAACCTATTGCTGAAACACCTGAGAATCCAAATGATATTTCTATTTCTGATGCTGACACGCAATCTGGTAATGAACCTGGAACTAGTGATACTGTTGATGAGAATGTTCATGTTGATGCTCAACCTAGCAATGATAATGATATAGAAATTGAACCTGTTGTTGATCTTGATAACCCACAATCAAAGAATCAATGTTATGGTAAGAAAGACTTTGTTGCTAGGAAACATGGTAAAGAAAGAGAACCATGGGTTCAAAAACCCATGCCTTTTCCTCCCAAACCATCCAAGGAAAAGGATGATGAGGATTTTGAGCGCTTTCCTGAAATGATTATACCTATCTTTTTGCGTATGTGATTAACTGATATGCTCAAAATGAATCCTTATGCTAAGTACATGAAAGAAATTGTTACTAATAAAAGAAATATACCGAAAGCTGAAATTTCCACCATGCTTGCTAATTATACTTTTAAGGGTGGAATACCAAAGAAACTTGGAGATCCAGGAGTACCCACTATACCATGCTCCATTAAAAGAAACTATGTTAAAACTGCTTTATGTGATCTTGGAGCCGGTGTGAGTGTTATGCCTCTCTCTTTATATCGTAGACTTGAATTGAATAAGTTGACACCTACTGAAATATCTTTGCAAATGGCTGATAAATCAACTGCTATACCTGTCGGTATTTGTGAGGATGTGCCTGTTGTGGTTGCAAACGTTACTATTTTAACATACTTTGTTATTCTTGATATTCCCGACGACGATAGTATGTCTATTATTCTCGGAAGACCCTTTTTGAATACTGCAGGGGCTGTTATTGATTGCACCAAAGGCAATGTCACTTTTCATATTAATGGTAATGAGCATACGGTACACTTTCCGAGGAAACAACCTCAAGTCCACAGTATCAATTCTATTGGAAAAATTCCATCAATTATTTTTGGAGGTTTTGAATTTCCTCTTCCTACTGTCAAGAAGAAATATGATATTCTAATTATTGGGGCTGTGCATATCCCCATTGAGGTAACCTAGTGATATTCGAAAATTCTCCAGTTCCATGTTATTCGGAATGAGTTTGTTAACAAGACTTGATCAACCTTGTTACTGGATTCCTTTTGATGATCATGAGATGGATGAATTTAGAAAACACAACTCTCTGTACCCTCTTTCTACTTTCTTTTATTTATATTAAATAAGCAAAAATAGTAATTTTTGTCTATTTTCTGATTATCCGTGCAATAAAAAAATACCCCGAAAATAAAAGTTCTCCAAATGCCCTGAAATTTAAATATGATTTTTTCTGGAATATTTGAGAATATTTGGCACTGAGAACACAGCAGGGGGGTCATCCACCTGGCCACGAGGGTGGAGGGCGTGCCCTACCCCCTAGGCGCGCCCCCTGCCTCGTGGGCCCACGGTGGCCCTCGTCCACTTATTACTGCACCCACACACTCCTTCTTCCTCCAACAAACACCATTATCCAGCTCAAGCACGAGTTCTAGCTCATTTTGCTGCGATTTTCGATCTCCTTGCTCAAAGCAACTCTCACAAAACTGCTTTGGGGATTGTTCCTTGGTATGTGACTCCTCCAATAGTCCAATTTGTTTTTTTTCTAGTGCTTTATTCATTGCATATTTTTGATGCTTAGGTGACCCTATTCTTGAGCTTGCATGTCGAATGTATATGGTTCCAAGTAGTTTTGATGCATGATATAGGCTCTAGGCACTTGTAGGAGTAGTTGCTATCAATTTTGTTGAGTTTGGTTCACTTTTATTTTGAAGTTACTAAAAATTTTAGAAATTTTTCAGAGGAATAAATATGCTTAGGAAAATGTACCAAGGTGGTTCTTCAAGGAAACAAGGACCCAGGCTTGCAATGCGTGATGCTGATGATGAGCCACCAAGGGACGCTCCAGTGCGGCCTTGTGAATGGCCTTTAGAGGACTTCATGGATCGGGCAGGAATTAAGGAAGAATTTAACGCATATTTGTGTAATGCTGATCTTGTGAGCTTCGAGGCAGAAAAATGCCGTCAATGCCACTATCTCACTAGTTCCTTTGTGAGGAAGTCTGAATTTTCATCTTCACGTAATTCTCAAACTGTCCTATTTGATCTTTATGAAAATTCTTACACTATGGACTTAGGGGACTTTACCACTGCTTGCAAACTTCCACAATGGGGTAGTGCTAGTGAACCTCGCAAATCGGAATTTAGAGATTTTCTTGGTAGTATAACTGTGGGGGAATCTAGAGATATAGCACAAGCTATCATCGGGAGCATTCACTTTCCTGCTATACATTATTTTGCTCTCTTCATAGGTAGATGCATTAACGGTAAAGGTGAAGCTTGTCACATGTGTGTCCCTGACCTCAGTATTCTTAGGAGTGCTATGTTAGGAGATAAATCTTATAATTTGGGAGCCATTGTTGCACGTAGGTTGCATCTTAATAGATTTAATGGAGATTTCTTTGATGGAATTTATGCAACCAACATAGCTAATTTTCTTGGTATAACCATACGTGAGGATGATATTGAGTTGCCTCCTGCTTATTTGGATTATGAGGCTATGGTTCGTCATCAGTTTGTTGAGAGGAACGATCAGTTCCTCTAGTACTGACTAATCTTTGACAGACGACGCACCTATCACGTCGCTCTCCCTGCTTCTACTTTCTTTGACTTTCAGGCAAAAAGGAGATATTTTATAACCAGAGAGCTGAGATAGCTCGCCTCCAAGCTACAACCCATGATGCAATGACGGCTGCATCTCAGTACGACCCCAACTACAACTTTGGATATTCGCGAGGCCATCCGTGGCATTAGACCAACTTAGGCCAAAAGCCTAAGCTTGGGGGAGTACTTATTTCTCACCGACATTACATTCATGTTCACACACTCATTACTAGATGTCGGTGCTCATACTTTTTCATTGTAATATCCATGCTAGTTTATTTCCTTTTTATGCTTTCTTCTTGTGTGTTTAATAAACTTTAAGAAAAACCAAAAAAAAAATTAGTTGTAGCTTTTAGTTAGTTTACTTTCCATGCTTGTAGTAGTAATTAAAAAGAAAACCCAAAAAGATTTCTTGTTCTTCTTTTTTTTGTTGGGAGGTAGCTTTCCTATGTATATAGTTTTATTTCTTTTATTTTCTTTGGGGGTCGATAGGAGAAGATCATGATTAAATTGTTGAAGTGGCTCTTAGATGCATTATTGTTGATATGACAAAAGAGCCCATATTGCCTTGTCATCTCTTGTTTATTGAATGCTTGCAGATTACAGCTT
The DNA here is from genome assembly GCF_002162155.2 of Triticum dicoccoides. NCBI lineage: Eukaryota > Viridiplantae > Streptophyta > Magnoliopsida > Poales > Poaceae > Triticum > Triticum dicoccoides. The sequence continues at coordinate 185,673,641 of NC_041388.1, read as the reverse complement.
AGTACAATGCAGGTGCACCATTATTATTATTTACATCATTCGGTCATGCAAGTGAAACGCAATTATGACGATATATGATGGATTGATTGAGATGAGAGAAGCTGGTATGAACTCGACCTCTCTTATTTTTGTAAATATGATTAGTTCGTAGTTCCTGATTCAGCCTATTATGAATAAACATGTTTGCAATGACAATTAGAGATTATAGTTGCTTATGCCATGCTTAATTCGCTAGGAGCTTATAATGGTTTACCTTGTGTGCCAACATGCTATTAAAATGGTGGTGATGTGGTGTGATAGGGTGGTATCCTCTTTTGAACGATTCGAGTGGCTTGACATGGCACATGTTCATGCATGTAGTTGAAACAAAATCAACATAGCCTCTACGATATTTATGTTCATGGTGCATTATATCCTACTCATGCTTGCATTCAGTGTTGATCAATTTTAATGCATGTTCATGACTGTTGTCGCTCTCTAGCTGGTCGCTTCCCAGTCTTTTTCTAGCCTTCACCTGTACTAAGTGGGAATACTTCTTGTGCATCCAATCCCATAAACCCAAAGTTATGCCATATGAGTCCACTATACCTACCTATATACGGTATCTACCTATCGTTCCAAGTAAATTTGTATGTGCCAAACTCTAAACCTTCAAATAAATATCCTGTTTTGTATGATCGAATAGCTCATGTATCAACTAGGGCTGTCCGTATCTTCCATGTTAAGCGGGTTATTGTCAAAAGTGTGGACTCCACTCCTCACTCACAAGAAAGTGGCTAGTCACCGGGATGCCCAGTCCCATGCTTTATGCAAATCAAATCAAAAGAATTGCAAACAAAACTCCCCCTGGGACTCTTGTTAATTGGAGGCACTCGTTGTTTCGAGCAAGCCATGGATTGATGCTTGTTGGTGGAGGAGGAGTATAAACTTTACCATTCTGTTTGGGAACCGCCTATAATGTGTGTAGCATGGAAGATATCGTCATCTCTTGGTTGTTATGTTGACAATGAAAGTATACTGCTCAAAATTTTATTCATCTCTCTTTTAAAACCGAGCTCTGGCACCTCTACAAATCCCTGCTTCCCTCTGCAAAGGGCCTATCTATTTACTTTCATGTTGAGTCATCATCCTCTTATTAAAAAGCACCAGTTGGAGAGCACTACTGTCATTTGCATTCATTACTGTTAGTTTACATTGAGTATGACTTGACTGGATCTCTTTTACCATGAATTACAATGTCTAGTCAGTCCTTGATCATTAAAGGTGCTCTGCATTTATGTTTTGCGGTCTCAAAAAGGGCTAGTGAGATACCATTTGTTATATCATATTATGATTGTTTTGAGAAAGTGTTGTGATCCGAGATTTATTATTATTGCTCGCTAGTTGATTGTGAATATGGTTAGTTTATAATCTTTGCCGAAAACTTGAATGTTGGCTTTACATATTTACAACAACAAGAGCAAACAGAGTTTGTAAAAGTTTTTATTTATCACTTTTAGTTTGTCAATTGAATTGCTTGAGGACAAGCAAAGGTTTAAGCTTGGGGGAGTTGATACGTCTCCGTCGTATCTACTTTTCCAAACACTTTTGCCCTTGTTTTGGACTCTAACTTGCATAATTTGAATGGAACTAACCCAGACTAACGTTGTTTTCAACAGAATTGCCATGGTGTTATTTATGTGCAGAAACAAAAGTTCTCGGAATGAGTTGAAACTTCACGGAGCGTATTTTTGGAAATAATAAAAAATACTGGCAAAAGATCAATGCCAGGGGGCCCACACCCTAGCCACGAGGGTGGGGGGCGCGCCTGCCCCCTGGGCGCACCCCCCTACCTCATGGGCCCCCTGGAGCTCCTCGGCCCTCAACTCCAACTCTATATATTCGTGTTCGGAGAGAAAAAATCAGGGAGAAAGATTCATCACGTTTTATGATACGAAGCCGCCGCCAAGCCCTAAACTCTCTCGGGAGGGCTGATCTGGAGTCCGTTCGGGGCTCCGGAGAGGGGATTCCGTCGCCATCGTCATCATCAACCATCCTCCATCACCAATTTCATGATGCTCACCGTGGTGCGTGAGTAATTCCATCGTAGGCTTGCTGGACGGTGATGTGTTGGATGAGATTTATCATGTAATCGAGTTAGTTTTGTTAGGGTTTGATCCCTAGTATCCACTATGTTCTGAGATTGATGTTGCTATGACTTTGCTATGCTTAATGCTTCTCACTAGGGCCCGAGTGCCATGATTTCAGATCTGAACCTATTATGTTTTCATGAATATATGTGAGTTCTTGATCCTATCTTGCAAGTCTATAGTCACCTACTATGTATTATGATCCGGCAACCCCGAAGTGACAATAATCGGGATGTAACGCCCCAATTTTGTTGCGCTAGGTATCTTCCAGTTATTCGTTGTCTTTGCCATCTTTTTTCGCTTGCGTGTTGCATCTTGCCATGCCATCATCCGCATTGCATCTTCATGTTTTCAAAACTTGCATCCGTCCGGGTTCCTCCAGTTCCATCCGTTGTCCGTTCTGAGCCCAGCCACACTCGCATGCGCCCGCGACACCTCCGAAATAGTTTTTTATAAGTGGACGGAAAATGTTCTTATGTTGAAAGTTGGCATGCGGTGTTGTTATGTTGTCAGTAGGTCGCCTGCCAAGTTTCATCGCATCCAGAGTCCGTTTGACGCCCCAACAGTTAACTATAGCGGCAATATAGTCGGTCAAATCACCGGACGTTTTCGGTCTCCGAAAACTGCTGCGGGTCTCTCTCTCTCTTCTCTCCCACTACCCTCAGGCTTCTACACAGTCACAACCAACCCCTCCTGAGCCCCCCTTGAATCAGTGCATCGAACCCCTTGCGCACGCATCCGAAAGCTATCCCGGACCCGACCCGGGCAGTCGTCACCGTTGGATTCAGATCATCCCCAAACATCTATAAACCATCTCCGTTTAGTTAATTGGGCTCGCTAACCTATTTAACCGAGACTGTCCGATTTTAATCGAAGGGTCAAACCTAATCTTATTGTCCCTATATAGACCAACCCCTACCCAAAAAAAAGAACAACACCCCCACTGGGCCAACCAACCCAATTGGCAAAGGCCCAGCCGGCCACCCCACTCCCCCCATAACCCCCACCCCTGGTTAAACCCTAACCAAACCACCCGCACCCCCCACGTCGTTCCCATCCTCCCGATCCAATCTGGATCGGGGACGAAACCCCCACTTCCCTCGCTCCTCGCTCCCCCCTGCCCGATCTGGACCGGCCACGGCGCCCCGTCCCCGTCTCCCTGTCGCGCCACCGCCT
>NC_041388.1:185660729-185669699 GCF_002162155.2 Triticum dicoccoides | reverse complement strand
GGCCGCACCCAACCGCGGCCGTCCCACCGGCCGCTCCCCTGCGCCAATGCCCCGCTAGCGCCCGCTGCTCCCGCTGCCGCCCCTGGCTCCGCCTCGGCCGCTCCCCGACAGGCCACACTCGACCTCCCGGCCGCGCGCCCATGCGCTGGCCTCGCTGGCCTCACCGCTGCCACCTCAGGCGACCGGCCTCGCCGTGCCGATGGCCGCCCCCTGTTTACCCGGGCATATGCCCAATCGGGCTGGGTGCCCGCGCCCGTTAGCGCTAACCCAGCGCACGCAAGGCCCCTGTGGGCCTATGAAAGATAGGCCCCACCTCCAGAACAATTTATAAAAAAGGGGGGAATTAAAAAATATATATATAATAAAAATAAAATTAATTAATTAATTAAAGAAATAATTAACTTAATTAATTTTGATTAACTAAACTAAACAACTAATTAATCTGGTTAAACATGTTATCTAATTAACCTGGTTAGTTAATTAGCTAATTAATTAGTATGACAGTGGGGCCCACCCCCCTAATTAGTACTAATTAGGGTAATTAAATTGTTTAATTAAAATGTGTCTCTGACCAGTGGGACCCACTGGTCAGGTTGACCAGTCAACCACTATTGACTGCTAACGTCAGCATGACATCATGCTGATGTCATAAATCCAAATTCGAATTAATTTAAATAAATAATTAAATTCCAGAAATTAATAAAATCTTTAGAAAATCATATCTTTTAATCCGTAACTCGGATTAAATTATTTTCAACATGAAAGTTGCTCAGAACGACGAGACGAATCTGGATACGCAGCCCATTCGTCCGCCACGCATCCCTAGGATAGCAAACACGCAACTTTCCCCTTCACCGGTACCACCTTGTACCACGTTAGGGCACACCTAGCATCAGCTTTGTCATGTCATGCATCGTCATGCATTTGTTTGCATTATATTTATTGTTTCTTCCCCCTCTTCTCTCGCTAGACATCGAGACTGACGTCGCTGCTACCCAGTACGACTACGGTGTTGACAACCCCTCTCTCTTGCCACAGCAACTAGGCAAGCCCCCCCCCCCTTGATCACTAGATATCGCCTACTCTCCACTATACTGCTTGCATTAGAGTAGCGTAGCATGTTACTGCTTTCCGTTAATCCTATCCTGATGCATAGCCTGTTCTTGCTACTACTGTTGTTACCTTTACCTGTAATCCTAATGCTTAGTATAGGATGCTAGTTTATCATCAGTGGCCCTACATTCTTGTCCGTCTGCCATGCTATACTATCGGGCCGTGATCACTCGGGAGGTGATCACGGGTATATACTATATACTTTATACATGATACATGTGATGACTAAAAGACGGGTCGGCTCGTAGGAGTACCCGCGTGTGGATCTTTGTGGCGAAGCGATAGGGCAGGTTGAGACCACCTAGGAGAGAGGTGGGCCTGGCCCTCGTTGGCGTTCGCGGATACTTAACACGTTTAACGAGATCTTGGTATTTGATCTGAGTCTGGCTACTGGCCTATACGCACTAACCATCTACGCGGGGACAGTTATGGGCACTCGACGTCGTGGTATCAGCCGAAACCTTCGTGACGTCAGCGATTGAGCGGCGCGCACCGGATTGGACTGGAACGCCTGCTAGGCTAGGTCTGCTTCCGGCCGCCCTCGCAACATGCAGGTGTGCAATGGGCGATGGGCCCAGACCCCTGCGCCATAGGATTTAGACCGACGTGTTGACCTCTCTGTTGTGCCTAGGTAGGGCTGCGACGTGTTGATCTTCCGAGGCCGGGCATGACCCAGGAAAGTGTCTCCGGCCAAATGGGATCGAGCGTGTTGGGTTACGGGGTGCACCCCTGCAGGGAAGTTAATCTATTCGAATAGCCGTGATCTTCGGTAACAGGACGACTTGGAGTTGTACCTTGACCTTATGACAACTAGAACCAGATACTTAATAAAACACACCCTTCCAAGTGCCAGATACAACCCGGTGGTCGCTCTCTAACAGGGCGACGAGGAGAGGACCGCCGGGTAGGATTATGCTACACGATGCTACTTGGTGGACTTACCGTCTACTCTCTTCTCCTGCTGCAAGATGGAGGTTACCAGAAGCATAGTCTTTGATAGGACTAGCTATCCCCCTCTTATTCCGGCATTCTGCAGTTCAGTCCACATATGATACCCTTATTCCATTTGATACCAATGCATACATATTTAGTGTAGCTCCTTGCTTGCGAGTACTTTGGATAAGTACTCACGGTTGCTTTGCTTCCCCTTTTTCCCCTTTTCTATACCCGATCGCTGCGACCAGACGATGGAGTCCAGGAGCCAGACGCCACAGTCGATGACGACTACTACTACTCAGGAGGTGCCTACTACTACGTGCAGCCGCTGACGGCGACCAGGAGTAGTTTAGGAGGATCCCAGGAAGGAGGCATGCGCCTCTTTCGATCTGTATCCCAGTTTGTGCTAGCCTTCTTAAGGCAAACTTGGTTAACTTATGTCTGTACTCAAATATTGTTGCTTCCACTGACTTGTCTAGATTGAGCTCTTGTATTCGAGCCCTCGAGGCCCCTGGCTTGTAATATGATGCTTGTATGACTTATTTTATTTGTAGAGTTGTGTTGTGATATCTTCTCGTGAGTCCCTGATCTTGATCGTACACATTTGCGTGTATGATTAGTGTATGATTGAATCGGGGGCGTCACAAGTTGGTATCAGAGCCGACTGCCTGTAGGAATCCCCCTTCCACACTCCTTGGCCAAAGTCGAGTCTAGACATTACAAACTTTTACTAACATGGATGTGTGCCTTACGGGCCCACGTCGCCATCTGGGTGGTATTAGGATCTTTTACTCCTCGATCCTTACTCTGGGACTCTGAACTCTCTCCTACTCGGGTTAAACGATTTTACTAACTTTAACATTAGGATCCCGTGACCACGTTCACCCAAAGTTGGATAAGCCCTAGCTATTCATTAGAGTAGTATATTGAACATTATCCACACTGTTAGTTGACTCCTTTGAAACATCTTTGTTTTCAGATGGAACCCATGAGACAGGTCGTGCGCCACACGACGGCCATTGGTGCCTCAGGATCACCTTCTGTGTTGGTTGAGATGATGACCTATCTGGGTTATCGCTGGCACCCTGAGTACACCGTCTATGAGGAGTATCAGGACTTCAACCAGGAGTAGTACCGTGCCATCGTCCACGTCTACTCTTGGGAGTATGACTCCACTACCGTGCTGCACACTGCTCATGGTGTTGGAGTGACTACCGATATGGCGGTTCATGATGCTGCTTATGCTGCTCTGACACGTCTTCGTGGAGAGTATCAGGAGTTGCACACCTCCCCCTTCAGGCACATTGCTATCGCATCCGATGTTGGTGCGGAGGGATACTACACTGCTGCCTACTCCACTGTCACCCGAGAGCCCTTCTACCATCAGGACCTGGTTCTGCATGATGATGGGATGGATAGAGCTAACCAAGCTCTTGGCCACGAGTTGTACACCATTCGTCAGCGCCTGTATCGTGCTCTAACACTATTGCACCCCTTTGTCCGATCTGGTGATCTATCGTGTTCTGCGATCTACCCTGCCAGGACCGTGATGCCCCAGGGCGTCGGCTGGCCAGATGTGGGAGGCTACTCTCCCGCACTTGGTCCTCTCCTACCACCTGCGCATCGGGTTCCACACCAGAGTATCCGTGGACCCCAGGCTACTCGCATGGAGGTCTTCCCTTTGCGTCATTACCAGTTGTCAGGCTACACCTACCTCCACAGTTCCTACTGGGACTGATGTAGGCTTGCTTGTTAGTGTTAGGTGCATTCGCCGCGAGCCTGCGTGCCTCCTATGATGATCTTAGTCTGTGTACTGAACTCTGTGTACCGAACTCTATGCATGATCACTTTTGTAAGATGTGCCAACTACTATGTAGTATCTATCGTGTTCCTTTCATTATGCATGTTTCATCATGAATGATTCTTGCCCTCGCGATTTCTCAATGCTAAACTAGTCATGTTATATATTAGCAGGATGGTTAGACCAGGTGGTCGTGGTCGTGGTCGTGGTGGCAACGCCCCACCACCGCGTGAGTACATGGCTGGTATAATCCAACAGCTTGAGATGAATCGCCAGTTCATGGAGAATATGATGGCTCAGTTTCCTCGCCCCAATATGAACCAGCAGCCAACCCTAGTAACTCTGCAGGACTTCATGCGCCTGAACCCAACTGTGTACTGCAGCTCAACTGAGCCTCTGGATGATGATGACTGGCTCCGTGACATCACCTATGAGATGGAGTCTGCTGATGTAGCCCCTGCCAGCTATGTCACCTTTGCTTCCTTCTTCTTGAAGGGACCCGCTGCTCAATGGTGGGACAGCCATAGACGTACTTTGCCAGTTGGAACAATCGTCACCTAGCCAGACTTCCAAGCTGCTTTCCGTGCTCGCTTCATTCCTCAGGGAGTCATGGACCGTAAGAAGCGCGAGTTTCGCAACCTCACTCAGGGCAACAAAACTGTGGAAGCTTATCAGCGGGAGTTTCTGGATCTGTCCCGTTATGCTGAAGAAGACATTGCAACTAATGCACGCAGATAGGAGAAGTTCCGTGATGGCCTTCAAGCTGATATCAAGCTCGCACTTCTAGTGCATGACTTTGCTGATTTCGCCACCCTGGTGAACAAGGCCATCAATGTCGAAACTGGTCTGCAGGAATACCAGGGCTCTCACAGGCGCAACCGTGACACGGGCTCATCTTCGGGCCCGCCCTCGCAGAAGCGCAAGATATGGATTCCCAACAGCATGTACCAGCCAACTGCACCTGCCCCAAGGCAGCCCTATGCTGCACCTCGTCTGCCTGCTCCTCCAACTAGGCAGCCAAGACTTCCAGCTCCACCACCACAAGCTCCTGTTCCCACTCCCAACAATGGTCTGTGCTTCAGGTGTGGTCAACCAGGGCACCGTGCTAGGGAATGCAACCAGAGCCAAAATCAACTGGCCCTCCCAGCAACTGGCCGTGGAAGCAACCAGCCCCGCAACAACAATGCCAAGTCTTATGGTCGTGTTCATGCCAACCACGTTGATCTCAATGAAGTTCTAGACCAGCCCGCTACCGTGATGGGTACACTCCTCATAAATTCAGCACCAGCATCTTTTTTATTTGATACAGGTGCATCACATTCATTCATGTCAGAGGATTTTACATTCATGCATGGCATTAAAAGCGAGGACATGAACACTTCGCTATTAGTACACACTCCTGCAGGCCAATGTCAGACCTCCATGATTTGCAACGATGTCCCTGTTGAAATCGAAGGACTGGAATTCCTTGCCTCTCCCATCGTACTGAAGTCCTGTAGCATCGACCTCCTTCTGGGAATGGATTGGTTGAAAGCGCATACTGCTTCTAATGTTTGCGCCACTAAGGTCGTCCATCTGCTACACCCTTCTGATGAAATGATTGCTTACCAAGCTCATCTAGTTCAGAACGTCGAGGCACGGCTTTATGCCTTGAATGCGTTGAACGCCGCACCACTCGAGGGCATTGAAAACATTCCCGTCGTTCGTGAATTCCAAGACGTCTTCCCAGAAGAACTTCCAGGGATTCGCCATGCTAGATCTGTCGAATTCATCATCGACTTGAAACCTAGCACCACCCCTATAGCCGAACGACCCTACAAGATGCCGACACATGAACTCATTGAGCTTAAGGAGGAAATCGACAAATCTCTTGTCAAAGGTTTCATTCGCGCAAGTTGCTCTCCTTGGGGAGCACCTTCTCTCTTTGTTAAAAAGAAGGATGGGACAAACCGATTAGTCCAAGACTACCGTCCTATAAACCAAGCTACCATTCAGAATAAATACCCTCTTCCTCGGATCAATGTTCTTTATGATCAACTGGCTGGCTCATAAGTGTTCTCCAAACTCGACTTGAGGTTGGGTTACCACCAGATCCGTGTTCGTGAAGAGGAAATCCCAAAAACCGCCTTCGTGACTCGGTATGGGTCTTACGAGTACACAGTCATGTCATTCGGCTTAACGAATGCTCCCGCCACTTTCTCTCGCCTGATGAATTATATATTCATGGATTACCTCGACAAGTTCGTCGTGGTTTATCTGGATGATATCCTTGTATTTTCCAAGAACAAAGAAGAACATGCTGAACATCTTCGTCTTGTGCTGGAAAAGCTTCGAGAGCATCAACTGTATGCTAAGTATTCCAAGTGTGAATTCTGGCTCCCCGAAGTAACCTATCTTGGGCATGTCATCTCCAAGGATGGTATTGCCGTCAACCCTGAACGAGTTCAGGCTATTCTCGATTGGACGCCTCCGAAGAATGTCAAGCAAGTCCAAAGTTTTCTCGGTCTCGCCAGCTATTGCCATCGATTCGTCGAGAACTTCTCCAAGATTGCCAGGCCTCTGACTAATCTTTTGCATAAGGGTGTCAAGTTCGACTGGACAGACAAGTGTCAGGAAAGTTTCCAGGCACTCAAAGACAAGTTGACCTCTGCCCCAGTGCTTGCTCCGCCTGATACTAAGAAGGACTTCGTCATTTACTGCGACGCTTCCCGTCAAGGATTAGGATGTGTCCTAATGCAAGAGCGCAGAGTGATTGCTTATGCCTCTCGTCAACTGCGCCCTCATGAAGAAAACTACCTAGTTCATGACCTCGAGCTTGCTGCTGTCATTCATTCACTAAAGTAGTGGTGACATTACCTTCTCGGTAATTGTTGTGGAATATCCACCGACCACCAAAGTCTGAAGTATCTGTTTACTCAGCCAGATCTGAACCTCCGTCAGCAGAGATGGATGGAGACAGCTGCAGACTTTAACGTGGGTATATCCTATACCCTCGACAAGGCTAATGTAATGGCTGATGCCTTGAGCCGCAACTATTACTGCAATCACCTCTAGGTTCACAAAGTTCAGCCCTCGCTTGTCGAAGAGTTTAGAAAGATGAACCTTCATATTGTTCCTCCTGGTGCACTCGCTCCCCCTCCCCCGGAGTTCCTCAAGATGAACCTCCGTGTTGTTTCCCAGGGTTCCCTCAATACCCTAGCTATCGAACCAGATCTCTTGGAATCCATCAAGAGAATTCAGGGATATGACTCTCAAGTCCACAAGATTAAACGCCATCTAAAAGAAGGAAAGCTCTCATTCTTCACTATCACCGATGATGGCGCCTTGTACTTCAAAGGCCGCATAGTGGTGCCATGTTCAGGGATAAACAATGATATGACACAAGAGATTATGAAAGAAGCTCACGATACGCCTCTATCTATCCATCCTGGTAGTACCAAGATGTATCAAGATATTCGCCAGAGATTCTGGTGGTCTAACATGAAGCAAGACATTGCTCGATATGTTGCTGAGTGTGACGTTTGCCGCCGTATCAAAGCAGAGTATCAAAGGCCTGCTGGAACTCTGCAACCTATCTCTATTCCTGAATGGAAATGGGACCATGTTGAAATGGACTTCGTCACTGGATTTCCCAAATCGCAGAAAGGTAATGATGCTATTCTTGTCGTCATTGACCAGCTTTCTAAAGTTGCACATTTTTTGGCGATCAAAGAGACAATCACTGCTAGTCAGCTTGCTACTCTCTACATGACCAGAATTGTTTCACTTCACGGTATTCCACTGGTTATCAGTTCAGACCGTGGCAGCTTATTCACTTCAAGATTTTGGGCAAGTTTCCAAGAAGCTATGGGAACTCATCTGTCGTTTAGTACGGCATTTCATCCTTAGTCGCAAGGACAGGTTGAACGTGTCAACCAAGTTCTCGAAGACATGCTTCGAGCTTGTGTAATTTCCTTCGGCAAGAAATGGGAGGAATCTCTTCCATATGCCGAGTTCTCTTATAATAATAGCTATCAACCTAGTCTGAAGATGTCCCCCTTCGAAGTGTTATATGGACGAAAGTGTCGGACCCCTCTGAACTGGTCAGAAACTGGGGAACGTCCACTCTTCGGTCCGGATATTATCCAACATGCCGAAGAACAAGTCCGCATTATTCGCGAGAATCTCAAGACTGCTCAGTCACGTCAGAAAAGTTAGTATGACCGTCATCACCAAGACATGGTCTATCAACCTGGCGAAAAGGCTTATCTTCGAGTTACACCAATGAAGGGTGCTCACCGCTTCGGGAAAGGTGGCATATCAACTGGAGCTTCCGCCGAACCTTTCCCAGGTTCACGATGTGTTCCATGTGTCACAACTCCGCTGTTGCTTCAAGGATCCAATCCGAGCAGTGGATCATGAAGTGCTTGAATTGCAATAGGACCTCTCCTATAAAGAGCATCCGGTCCGCATTCTTGAGCAAGTTGAATGCCGCACACGTCAGAAGGCGATCAAGTTCGTCAAAGTCCAGTGGTCGAATCACTCTGAAGACGAAGCCACTTGGGAACGCGAGGACCGTCTGCGAGATGAATACCCCGCACTGTTTCGATCTACCTCTTAAATCTCGGAACGATATTTCTTGTAGTGGAGTAGAATAGTGACGCCCGGGTATTTAAGCTACAGTAACTCCCTGTTAATCATGCCATGTCATCGTGGTTACTGTTGTTGATCTCACGTTAGTGCAAACCGTTTCATACTTAAATTCTAAATAAGTCAAATGACAAAAGTTTTCAAAATATTAAACAAAAATGTTCGGTGCGTGAGAATTATTGCTATGGTAATTATATTGAAGAAAGCATAATTTTACGAAATGCATAAATATTATAAATGAGAAAAAACAAAAATGTAAATAAAATAAAGGAAAGAAAATACAAAAAAATAGAAAACCAAAACTAACAAAAAAAAGAACAACACCCCCACTGGGCCAACCAGCCCAACTTGGCAAAGGCCCAGCCGGCCACCCCACTCCCCCCATAACCCCCACCCCTGGTCAAACCCTAACCCAACCACCCGCACCCCCCCACGTCATTCCCCTTCCCCCCTCCCGATCCAATATGGATCGGGGACGAAACCCCCACCCC
>NC_041388.1:185631271-185660184 GCF_002162155.2 Triticum dicoccoides | reverse complement strand
GACCGCGGCTCCCGCTGCCGCCCCTGGCTCGGCCGTCGGCCGCTCCCCGACAGGCCACGCTCGACCTCCCGGCCGCACGCCCACGCGCTGGCCTCGCTGGCCTCGTCGCTGCCACCTCAGGCGACCGGCCTCGCCGTGCCGATGGCCGCCCCCTGTTGACCCGAGCATATGCCCAATCGGGCTGCGTGCCCGCGCCCGTTAGCGCTAACCCAGCGCACGCAAGGCCCCTGTGGGCCTATGACAGATAGGCCCCACCTCCTGAAAGATATATAAAAAAGGGGGAATTAAAAAAATAAAATTAATTAATTAATTAATTAAAGAAATAATTAACTTAATTAATTTTGATTAACTAAACTAAACAACTAATTAATCTAGTTAAACATTAGTTATCTAATTAACCTGGTTAGTTAATTAGCTAATTAATTAGTATGACAGTGGAGCCCACCCCCCTAATTAGTACTAATTAGGGTAATTAAATTGTTTAACTAAAATGTGTCTCTGACCAGTGGGACCCACTGGTCAGGTTGACCAGTCAACCACTGTTGACTGCTGACGTCAGCATGACATCATGCTGATGTCATAAATCCAAATTCGAATTAATTTAAATAATTAATTAAATTCCAGAAATTAATAAAATCTTTAGAAAATTATATCTTTTAATTCGCAACTCGGATTAAATTATTTTCAACATGAAAGTTGTTCAAAACGACGAGACGAATCCGGATACGCACCCCGTTCGTCCGCCACGCATCCCTAGCATAGCAAACAAGCAACTTTCCTCCTCCGGTTCATCTGTCCGAAAACGCAAAACACCGGGAATACTTTCCCGAATGTTTTCCCCCTTCACCTGTACCACCTCGTACCGCGTTAGGGCACACCTAGCATCAGCTTTGTCATGTCATGCATCGTCATGCATTTGTTTGCATTATATTTGTTGTTTCTTCCCCCTCTTCTCTCTCTAGACATCGAGACCGACGCCGTTGCTACCCAGTACGACTACGGTGTTGACGACCCCTCTCTCTTGCCAGAGCAACCAGGCAAGCCCCCCCCCCTTGATCACCAGATATCGCCTACTCTCCTCTATACTGCTTGCATTAGAGTAGTGTAGCATGTTACTGCTCTCCGTTAATCCTATCCTGATGCATAGCCTGTCCTTGCTACTACTGTTGTTGCCTTTACCTACAATCCTAATGCTTAGTATAGGATGCTAGTTTATCATCAGTGGCCCTACATTCTTGTCCGTCTGCCATGCTATACTATCGGGCCGTGATCACTCGGGAGGTGATCACGGGTATATACTATATACTTTATACATGATACATGTGATGACTAAAAGATGGGTCGGCTTGTAGGAGTACCCGTGAGTGGATCTTTGTGGCGAAGCGACAGGGCAGGTTGAGACCACCTAGGAGAGAGGTGGGCCTGGCCCTGGTCGGCGTTCACGGATACTTAACACGTTTAGCGAGATCTTGGTATTTGATCTGAGTCTGGCTACTGGCCTATACGCACTAACCATCTACGCGGGGACAGTTATGGGCACTCGACGTCGTGGTATCAGCCGAAGCCTTCGTGACGTCAGTGACTGAGCGGCACGCGCCGGATTGGACTGGAACGCCTGCTAGGCTTGGTCTGCTTCCGGCCGCCCTCGCAACATGCAGGTGTGCAATGGGCGATGGGCCCAGACCCCTGCGCCATAGGATTTAGACCGGCGTGCTGACCTCTCTGTTGTGCCTAGGTAGGGCTGCGACGTGTTGATCTTCCGAGGCCGGGCATGACCTAGGAAAGTGTGTCCGGCCAAATGGGATCGAGCGTGTTGGGTTATGTGGTGCACCCCTGCAGGGAAGTTAATCTATTCAAATAGCCGTGATCTTCGGTAACAGGACGACTTGGAGTTGTACCTTGACCTTATGACAACTAGAACCGAATACTTAATAAAATACACCCTTCCAAGTGCCAGATACAACCCGGTGGTCGCTCTCTAATAGGGCGACGAGGAGAGGACCGCCGGGTAGGAATATGCTACACGATGCTACTTGGTGAACTTACCATCTACTCTCTTCTCCTGCTGCAAGATGGAGGTTACCAGAAGCGTAGTCTTCGATAGGACAAGCTATCCCCCTCTTATTCCGGCATTCTGCAGTTCAGTCCACATATGATACCATTATTCCATTTGATACCAATGCATACATATGTAGTGTAGCTCCTTGCTTGAGAGTACTTTGGATGAGTACTCACGGTTGCTTTGCTTCCCCCTTTTCCCCTTCTCTATACCAGATCGCTGCGACCAGACGATGGAGTCCAGGAGCCAGACGCCACAGTCGATGATGACGACTACTACCCGGGAGGTGCCTACTACTACGTGCAGCCCGCTGACAGCGACCAGGAGTAGTTTAGGAGGATCCCAGATAGGAGGCCTGCGCCTCTTCCGATCTATATCCCAGTGTGTGCTAGCCTTCTTAAGGCAAACTTGTTTAACTTATGTCTGTACTCAGATATTGTTGCTTCCGCTGACTCATCTATGATCGAGCTCTTGTATTCGAGCCCTCGAGGCCCCTTGCTTGTAATATGATGCTTGTATGACTTATTTTATTTGTAGAGTTGTGTTGTGATATCTTCCCGTGAGTCCCTGATCTTGATCGTACACGTTTGCATGTATGATTAGTCTACGATTGAATCGGGGGCGTCACAGCCGGCTAGAGCCCCAGACATGAGCACTCAGCTGAGGTGCAGTTGACTCCGCTCCGTTTTGTGACCTCCATAGCCCTGTCTCCGCCGCCTCGCAAGTTCCGCTGTCGGCGCCTCCTCTGCATCGCGACCTGCGCGCCTCATGCCTCCTCATCATCGCCAGGACCATCCTCGCGCCGCCTCTTCATCGGAGAGACAACGCCGAGGCCCTGCTCTTCTTTTGATCTAGCGCCGTCCCAGGAGCTTGCCGCCTCTCCGTTCATGCTGCCGTGTCCCGCCATTTTCAAGTCGCCGTCGCGTCCCGCTCGTGCCGTCCAAGTCGCCGTCTCCGCTTGCCATCTCCGCTTGCCTTCTCCGGCGCCCCTTGTCTTGTCTCGGTCCGGTGGATCCGGACGCCCGAGACCTCGCTGCCCCTTCGCCCCGCTCACCGGAGCTCCGCTCCTAGTCACCGGAGCCTTGCTCATCCCCTCTGCTTCGCCTCAGCTCGAGCAGGACGACCCCGCCCTGCGTCGTGTCTATACGGGCACGAGCGCGTGAGCGCGTTGACCACGCGGGGTCTGCCTCGACCCGATCCAGCAAGCGGGCCGGCCTGCCTGGCCTCCTTCCCACCAGCTGAGTTGAAGCCCATGGTGAGACAGCCCAATGCCCAACAGTTTCAGCCCAGTAGTGTTTTTTTCAGTCCATACGATTTTAGCTTTTCCCAGGTTTTGTTGTTTTGCAGAAAAACGCTTGTAGATCATGCTTATAATAACTTAATAATCGTGCATCATTTTAAAATGATTTATATATGAAATATGGTTAGAATTTTGTCTAGTTTCATAATATCCAATTTTCATCTATGTTTAAAATGTTTAAAACTGCTATTTGCATTAATTTGCTCCTATGCATGCTAAAATGCTTTAATTCATAACTAAATAACCGTAGCTCCAAACTTAACAAACTTTATATGTAAATGGGGTAGAAAAATGCCTAGTTTAACATGGTGCACTCAACTTGCATGTTTAATAACTCTAAAATATGGTTTAGGGTAGAACAGTACCAAATCCATAAATATGCATATGAGTTTTTTCCGGAATTTGTTGTTTGTTATATTCGGCCTCATTTAAACTTGTCTAGATAGGTAGTTTTCACATGCTTCACCCCCTTGACATGTTTAATAACATTTAACATTGTTGGGTACATAAACAAGAGGAACTAAATAATTGACGTGGTGTTTCGTCAATATGCAACAGAGTTGCATATTGAGCTCCACTTAATTTTTAGGATTGTGCATTTTGCCATGCCATGCATCATTAAATCGGACATGCATCATACTTGCTTGTGCATCATACCATGCTTATGTGATGGTTGTCTACTATGTCGCTTGCTTCTTTCCAGGTTGCTTCTCTCGTTAGCTTTGGTTTTGTTGCGAAGTTGTGAGGATCCGTTCGACTTCGTCCGTTTGTCTTCTTCATGGGCTCGTTCTTCTTCCTTGCGGGATCCCGGGCAAGATGACCATACCCTCGAAATCACTTCTATCTTTGCTTGCTAGTTGCTCACTCTATTGCTATGTCGCACTACCTACCACTTGCTATAACATGCCTCCCATATTGCCATGTCAAGCCTCTAACCCACTTTTCCTAGCAAACCGTTGTTTGGCTATGTTACCGCTTGCTCATTCCCTCTTATAGCGTTGCTAGTTGCAGGTGAAGATGAAGTTTGTTCCATGTTGGAACATGGATATTGTTGCGATATCACAATATCTCTTATTTTAATTAATGCTTCTATATACTTGGTAAAGGGTGGAAGGCTCGGCCTTATGCCTGGTGTTTTGTTCCACTCTTGGCGCCCTAGTTTCCATCGTACCGGTGTTATGTTCCTTGACTTTGCGTTCATTACGCGGTTGGGTGTTATGGGAACCCCTTGACAGTTCACTTTGAATAAAACTCCTCCAGCAAGGCCCAACTTTGGTTTTACCTTTTGCCTCACCACCACCTACTTTTCCCTTGGGAGTCGCGCTCCCGAGGGTCATCTTTACTTTAACCCCCCCTGGGCCAGTGCTTCCCCAAGTGTTGGTCCGAAACAGAGCCATTTGCAGCGCCACCTCGGGAGAAACTGGAGGGTTGGTTTTAGTTGTACATAGTGTTCATCCGGTGTTTCCCTAAGAACGAGATATGTGCAGCTCCTGTCAGGATGTTGGTGCATCGGGCGGTCTTGCTGGTCTTGTTTCACCATTGTCGAAATGTCTTGTAACCGGGATTCCGAGTCTGATCGGGTCTTCCTGAGAGAAGGAATATCCTTCGTTGACCGTGAGAGCTTGTGATGGGCTAAGTTGGGACACCCCTGCAGGGTTTGAACTTTCGAAAGCCGTGCCCGCAGTTATGCGGCAGATGGGAATCTGTTAATATCTGGTTGTAGAGAACTTGACACTTAACTTAATTAAAATGCATCAACCACGTGTGTAGCCATGATGGTCTCTTCTCGGCGGAGTCCGGGAAGTGAACACGGTTCTTGTGTTATGCTTGAACGTAAGTAGTTTCAGGATCACTTTTTGATCACTTATAGCTTCGCGATCGTGCGTTGCTTCTCTTCTCGCTCTTAGTTGCGTAAGTTAGCCACCATATATGCTTAGTGCTTGCTGCAGCTCCACCTTACTACCTTTCCTACCCATAAGCTTAAATAATCTTGGTCTCGTGGGTGTGAGATTGCTGAGTCCTCGTGACTCACAGATACTTCCAAACAGTTGTAGGTGCCGATGATACCAGTGCAGATGACGCAACTGAGCTCAAGTGGGAGCTCGATGAAGATCTTGATCATTGTTTTGTTTCGTTTCTTGTTGATCAGTTGTGGAGCCCAATTGGGACGATCGGGGATCTAGCATTTGGGGTTGTCTTCCTTTTATTTTGGTTCCGTAGCCGGACCTTGATTGTATTTTGGATGATGTATGTTTAACTTGTATTTGTGTGAAGCAGCGATTGTAAGCCAACTCTTTATCCCATTCTTATTCAGTACATCGGATTGTGTGAAGATTACCCTCTTGCGACAAACCTACCATGCAGCTATGCCTCTAAGTCGTGCCCCGACACGTGGGAGATATAGCCGCATTGTGGGTGTTACACGGGACCACTTCCGGTGATGACCGTAGTTTGAGGCGTTTATGTATTCACTATGTGTTAATGCTTTGGTCCGGTACTCTATTAAAAGGAGGCCTTAATATCCATTAGTTTCCGCTAGGACCCCGCTGCCAAGGGAGGGTAGGACAAAATATGTCATGCAAGTTCTTTTCCATAAGCACGTATGACTATATTCGGAATACATGCCTACATTACATTGATGAATTGGAGCTAGTTCTGTGTCACCCTAGGTTATGACTATTACATGATCAACCACATCCGGCATAATTCTCTATCACCGATCCATTGCCTACGAGCTTTCCATATATTGTTCTTCACTTATTTACTTTTCCGTAGCTATTGTTACAATCACCACAAAATACCAAAAACATTACTTTTGCTACCGTTACCTTTTGCTACCGTTACCACTACTATCATATTACTTTGCTACTAAATACCTTGCTGCAGATATTAAGTTTCCAGGTGTGGTTGAATTGAGAACTCAGCTGCTAATACTTGAGAATATTCTTTGGCTCCCCTTGTGTCGAATCAACAAATTTGGGTTGAATACTCTACCCTCAAAAACTGTTGCGATCCCCTACACTTGTGGGTTATCATGCACCTTATTTACTTTTACTATTTGTTACCCGTTGCCAATTACCTTATCACAAAACTATCTGTTATTGATAATTTCAGTGCTTGCAGAAAATACCTTGCTGAAAACCGCTCCTCATTGGGTTCGACACTCTTACTTATCGAAAAGGCTATGGTAGATCACCTACACTTGTGGGTCATCAAACTTATTTTTGGACAAGAAGAACGTCATGGAGTAAAAGAGTTGGGCCAGAAGAGTCCTGGGCTGCCCACAAGGGTAGGGGGCGCGCCTCCCTACCTCGTGGACAGCCCGGAGACCCCCTGACTTGTTCTCGATGCCAAAATCTCTTATATATACAGAAACCCCCAGAACATAACCTAGATTGGGAGTTCCGCCGCCGAAAGCCTTCGTAGCCACCGAAAACCAATCTAGACATGTTCCGGCACCCCGCCGGAGGGGGGAATCCCTCTCCGGTGGCCATCTTCATCATCCCGGCGCTCTTCATGATGAGGAGGGAGTATTTCACCCTCGGGGCTAAGGGTATGTACCAGTAGCTATGTGTTTGATCTCTCTCTCTCTCGTGTTCTTGTTTTGCACGATCTTGATGTATTGCGAGATTTTCTATTATAGTTGGATCTTATGATGTTTCTCCCCCTCTACTCTCTTGTAATGGATTGACTTTTCCCTTTGAAGTTATATTATCGGATTGAGTCTTTAAGGATTTGAGAACACTTGATGTATGTCTTGCATGTGCTTATCTATGGTCACAATGGGATATCTCGTGATCCACTTGATGTATGTTTTGGTGATCAACTTGCGAGTTCCGTGACCTCGTGAACTTATGCATAGGGGTTGGCACACGTTTTCATCTTGACTCTCCGGTAGAAACTTTGGGGAACTCTTTGAAGTTCTTTGTGTTGGTTGAATAGATGAATCTAAGATTGTGTGATGCATATCATATAATCATACCCACGGATACTTGAGGTGACATTGGAGTATCTAGGTGACATTAGGGTTTTGGTTGATTTGTGTCTTAAGGTGTTATTATAGTATGAACTCTATGATAGATTGAATAGAAAGAATAGCTTCGTGTTATTTTACTATGGACTCTTGAATAGATCGATCATAAAGAATAACTTTGAGGTGGTTTCGTACCCTACAATAATCTCTTCATTTATTCTCCGCTATTAGTGACTTTGGAGTGACTCTTTGTTGCATGTTGAGGGATTGTTATATGATCCAATTATGTTATTATTGTTGAGAGAACTTGCACTAGTGAAAGTATGAACCCTAGGCCTTGTTTCCTAGCATTGCAATACCGTTTACGCTCACTTTTATCATTAGTTACCTTGCTGTTTTTATATTTTCAGATTACAAAAACTTATACATACCATCCATATTGCACTTTTATCACCATGTCTTCGCCGAACTAGTGCACCTATACAACTTACCATTGTATTCGGTGTGTTGGATACACAAGAGACTCTTTGTTATTTCGTTGCAGGGTTGTTTGAGAGAGACCATCTTCATCCTATGCCTCCCACAGATTGATAAACCTTAGGTCATCTACTTGAGGGAAATTTTCTACTGTCCTACAAACCTTTGCACTTGGAGGCCCAACAACGTCTACAAGAAGAAGGTTGTGTAGTAGACATCAAGCTCTTTTCTGGCGCCGTTGCCGGGGAGGTTAGGGCTTGAAGGTATATCTTTAGATCTTGCAATAGAATCTTTTTGTTTCTTGTTTTATCACTAGTTTAGCCTATAAAATAAAACTACAAAAAAGGGAATTAAGGGTACCTCATATGCTTCATCTTTTTAATATCTTTCATGAAAATAAGGATTCCGATAATTGTGCCAAAGTGTTAGAAGAAGAATGCTTTAAAATGTTTGGCACTAAATATTTGGATGATGAGCATGATTGCAATGTTGTTAGTATGAATTCTTTGAATATCCATGATGCTAATGCTATACAAAACCACAAGCTTGGGTATGCTATGTTTGATGAAGATGATATTTTTTGTCCCCCAAGTTTGATGAGCAAATTTATTTTGATGATAGCATGCCTCCTATTTATGATGATTATATTGATGAAAGTGGGTTTGGATGAGTGTCAACTTTAGGAAGTAATGATCCCACTATTTTGGAGGGTGTTCAATCTTATTGTGGTAATTATTAAAGTGGGTTTGGAGAGGCCATGAATTTAGTTAATGTTAATCCCACTATTTTGGAAGAGTGTCAACTTTGCATACATCTGGATCATGTTAAGAATGATTTATGTGATAGTTATATTGTTGAATTAATTAATGATGCTACTGAAAATTATTATGAGATAGGAATATATGCTCGTAGGAATTGCAATAATATCAAGTTTCCTCTCTATGCGCTTAAAATCTTGAAGTTATGCTTGTTTTGCTTTCCTATGCAAGTGGATTCTTGTTCCCACAAGTTTTTTTCTCACAAAATCCCTATGCATAGGAAGTGGGTTTGGCTTAAATGTGCTAGTTATATTATTCATGATTCTCTCTTTATGTTTCAATTCTTATCTTTTATGTGAGCATCATTGAAATCATCATACCTAGCTAGGGGAGTTAAACTATAGCGCTTGTTGGGAGGCAACCCAATTTTATTTTATTTCTTTGCTTTTTGCTCCTGTTTAGTAATAAATAATTAATCTAGCCTCTTTTTATATGTGGTTTTATGTTTTAATTAGTATTTCTTCCAAGTAGAACCTTTGGGAAGACTTGGGTGAAGTCTTTGCGATCTTGCTGTAAAAAACAGAAACTTTTGCGCTCACGAGATTAGCTGTCATTTTTTACTGGAGAGTGCGGTTAGGTTGATTATTTTTGCACATGATTAATAGACAAATTCCTCACGTGCAACAATTTATTTCAGAATTTTATGAGTTTCATAAGTATACGTTTGATACAGATTACCACCGACTGTTCTGTTTTTTTGACAGATTCTGTTTTCTATGTGTTGTTTGCTTATTTTGACGATTCTATGAGTAGTATCGGAGGGTATGAACCATAGAGAAGTTGGAATACAGTAGATATTACACCAATATGAATTTATAATGATTTCACAACAGTACCTAAGTGGTGATTTATTTTCTTGTACTAACGGAGCTTACGAGTTTTCAGTTAAGTTTTGTGTTGTGAAGTTTTCAAGTTTTGGGTAAATATTCGATGGACTATGGAATAAGGAGTGGCAAGAGCCTAAGCTTGAGGATGCCCAAGGCACCCCAAGGTAATATTCAAGGACAACCAAGAGCATAAGCTTGGGGATCCCCGGATGGCATCCCCTCTTTCGTCTTCATTCATCGGTAACTTTACATGGAGCTATATTTTTATTCACCACATGATATGTGTTTTTCTTCGAGCGTCATTTTATTTAATTTTGCTTTGCTTGATTTTTGAATAAAATACCAAGATCTGAAATTCTTAAATGTTAGATAGTCTTCACATAGTTGCATAATTATTCGACTACTCATTGATCTGCACTTATATCTTTCGGAGTAGTTTGTCATTTGCTCTAGTGCTTCACTTATATCTTTCTAGAGCACGGTGGTGGTTTTATTTTATAGAAATAGATGAGCTCTCATGCTTAACTTATATTATTTTGAGAGTATTTTAGAACAGCATGGTAATTTGCTTTGGTTATGAAATTAGTCCTAATATGATAGGCATCCAAGATGGGTATAATAAAAACTTTCATAAAAAGTGCATTGAATACTACGAGAAGTTTGATACTTGATGATTGTTTTGAGATATGAAGATGGTAATATTAGAGTCGTGCTAGTTGAGTAGTTTTAATTTGAGAAATACTTGTATTGAAGTTTGCAAGTCCCGTAGCATGCATGTATGGTAAACGTTGTGTGACAAATTTGAAGCATGAGTTGTTTCTTTGATTGTCCTCCTTATGAGTGGCTGTCGGGGACGAGCGATGGTCTTTTCCTACCAATCTATCCCCCTAGGAGCATGCGTGTAATGCTTGGTTTTTGATGACTTGTAGATTTTTGCAATAAGTATGTGAGTTCTTTATGACTAATGTTGAGTCCATGGATTATACGCACTCTCACCTTTGCATCATTGCTAGCCTCTTCGGTACCGTGAATTGCCCTTTCTTGCCTCGAGAGTTGGTGCAAACTTCACCGGTGCATCCAAACCCCATGATATGATACGCTCTATCACACATAAAACTCCTTATATCTTCCTCAAAACAACCACCATACCTACCTATTATGGCATTTCCATAGCCATTCCGAGATATATTGCCATGAAACTTTTCACCGTTCCGTTTGTCATGACATGCTTCATCATTGTCATATTGCCTTGCATGATCATGTAGTAGACATCGTATTTGTCGCAAAGCCACCATGCATAATTTCATACATGTCACTCTTGTTTCATGGCCCATCCCGGTACACCGCCGGAGGAACTCATATAGAGTCATATTTTGTTCTAGTATCGAGTTGTAATCATTGAGTTGTAAATAAATAGAAGTGTGATGATGATCATTAATAGAGTATTGTCCCAAAAAAGAGAAAGGCCAAAAAAATGGGGAAGGCCAAAAAAATGGGAGGCCAAAAAAAGAAGAAGGGACAATGCTAATATCCTTTTTCCACACTTGTGCTTCAAAGTAGCTGCATGATCTTCATGATAGAGAGTCTCTGGTTTTGTCACTTTCATATACTAGTGGGAATTTTTCATTATAGAACTTGGCTTTTATATTCCAACAATGGGCTTCCTCAAATGCCCTAGGTCTTCGTGAACAAGGAAGTTGGATGCACACCCACTTAGTTTCTTTTGTTGAGCTTTCATACTTTATAGCTCTAGTGCATCCGTTGCATGGCAATCCCTACTCCTTGCATTGACATCAATTGATGGGCATCTCCATAGCCCGTTGATTAGCCGCGTCAATGTGAGACTTTCTCCTTTTTTGTCTTCTCCACACAACCCCCATCATTATATTCTATTCCGCCCATAGTGCTATGTCTATGGCTCATACTCATATATTGCGTGAAAGTTGAAAAAGTTTGAGATTACTAAAGTATGAAACAATTGCTTGGCTTGTCATCGGGGTTGTGCATGATGAGAGCATTCTTGTGTGACGAAAATGGAGCATGACCAAACTATATGATGTTGTAGGGATAAGCTTTCTTTGGCCATGTTATTTTGAGAAGACATAATTGCTTAGTTAGTATGCTTGAAGTATTATTATTTTTATGTCAATATTAAACTTTTGTATTGAGTCTTATGGATCTGAATATTCTTGCCACAATAAAGATAATTACATGGATAAATATTTTAGGTAGCATTCCACATCAAAAATTCTATTTTTATCATTTACCTACTCGAGGACGAGCAGGAATTAAGCTTGGGGATGCTTGATATGTCTCCAACGTATCTATAATTTTTTATTGTTCCATGCTATTATATTATTAACCTTGGATGTTTTATATGCATTTATATGCTATTTTATATGATTTTTGGGACTAACCTATTAACCTAGAGCCCAGTGCCAGTTTCTGTTTTTCCTTGTTTTTGAGTATCGCAGAAAAGGAAAACCAAACGGAGTCCAATTGACCTGAAACTTCACCGAACTTATTTTTGGACTAGAAGAAGGTCGTGGAGTAAAAGAGTTGGGCCAGAAGAGTCCCGGGCTGCCCACAAGGTTAGGGGGTGCGCCTCCCTACCTCGTGGACAGCCCGGAGACTCCCCTGACTTGTTCTCGACGCCAAAACCTCTTATATATACAGAAACCCCAAGAACATAACCTAGATCGGGAGTTCCACCGCCGCAAGCCTCCATAGCCACCGAAAACCAATCTAGACCCGTTTCGGCACCCTGCCGGAGGGGGGAATCCCTCTCTTGTGGCCATCTTCATCATCCCAGCGCTCTCCATGACGAGGAGAGAGTAGTTCACCCTCGGGGCTGAGGGTATGTACCAGTAGCTATTTGTTTGATCTCTCTCCCTCGTGTTCTTGATTCGCACGATCTTGATGTATTGCGAGCTTTGCTATTATAGCTGGATCTTATGATGTTTCTCCCCCTCTACACTCTTTTAATGCATTGAGTTTTCCCTTTGAAGTTACCTTATCAGATTGAGTCTTTAATGATTTGAGAACGCTTGATGTATGTCTTGCATGTGCTTATCTGTGGTGACAATGGGATATCACGTGATCCACTTGATGTATGTTTTGGTGATCAACTTGCGAGTTCCGTGACCTCATGAACTTATGCATAGGGGTTGGCACACGTTTTCGTCTTGACTCTCTTGTAGAAACTTTGGGGCACTCTTTGAAGTTCTTTGTGTTGGTTGAATAGATGAATCTGAGATTGTGTGATGCATATCATATAATCATACCCATAGATACTTGAGGTGACATTGGAGTATCTAGTTGACATTAGGGTTTTAGTTGATTTGTGTCTTAAGGTGTTATTCTAGTACGAACTCTAAGATAGATTGAACGGAAAGAATAGCTTCATGTTATTTTACTACGAACTCTTGAATAGATCGATCAGAAAGAATAACTTTGAGGTGGTTTCGTACCCTACAATAATCTCTTCGTTTGTTCTTTGCTATTAGTGACCTTGGAGTGACTCTTTGGTGCATGTTGAGGGATTGTTATATGATCCAATTATGTTATTATTGTTGAGAGAACTCGCACTAATGAAAGTATGAACCCTAGGCCTTGTTTCCTAGCATTGCAATACCGTTTACGCTCACTTTTATCATTAGTTACCTTGCTGTTTTTATATTTTCAAATTACAAAAACTTATATCTACCATCCATATTGTACTTGGATCACCATCTCTTCGTCGAACTAGTGCACCTATACAACTCACCATTGTATTGGGTGTGTTGGGGACACAAGAGACTCTTTGTTATTTGGTTGCAGGGTTGTTTGAGAGAGACCATCTTCATCCTACGCCTCCCACAGATTGATAAACCTTAGGTCATCCACTTGAGGGAAATTTGCTACTGTCCTACAAACCTATGCACTTGGAGGCCCAACAACATCTACAAGAAGAAGGTTGTGTAGTAGACATCAGTTGCACACCAACAAGAACTTCGACCAGCAGAGGACCAACTGGGTGATGCTGGAGTAAGAGAAGGAGTGGGAGCTGGTCCTCTGCAAGATTTTCTACCAAATGAACACTAGGGCCAGGAGTAAAAAGATTATAAGTTAGTTTGTTATTGGTACTTGTACTACCTTGTCGTGCGCATGTTGGTATTGTTGTTAATGATCTTTCGGTATGAACATGGCATTTTCTTCTAACCATCATGCCGAGGGTCGACATGGATATAAAGTTGAATCATTTGTTTCGAAACGTATTTTCAGGCACCTAATTTTTATCTGATGGGTAGCACAAGCACCTGCCTTTGAAATTCCCACTTCTCCAAATTTTTCGAAACAAGTGCATGCACTTATTATCATGATGAAAAAACAATATACCTGCTGCATCCTAGTTACCAGTCTGTACTTGCAGAATTCTCTCGTTTATTGAGCAGGTATGCTGTTTTTTCAGGTCGAGCAAGTTTCAACTGGGCTGTAGACTGCCCAGGCTTGGTTTTGTATTTAACAGGCCCGGCCCATGACGACAACGGGGCACAAAGATCCAGCAGGTATCTACTGACCTCTGGCCCACCAGAGCTAGTTTTATTTTGTCTTACAATATCCACAGGCAGTTTTTTTACTGAATCAAACACACATCTGAGTTCTATTTTCCTCTTGAAACGCCATGTCCTACTTCCGTTTTATAATGTCTACCTATAGTTTTACTAGTTCATATACACGTATCATTATATTGAAAATACATAAAGTTCCATTTTCATATTTACATCCTTATTTTTGTGGTTGTTTTCCCTCCCAACACTGATTTTTTTACCACTTGTTTTCCCTTAAACCAACTCAATTGTCCCACGTATTATTTGCTTTGAAAAACAAAACGATTTTTAGGCAAATCAATAAGTTCTTCAAAAAATATTTATCATTTCGGGATTACAACAGTACGGACTCCACCGAAATATGCAAAATAAGGTTGAACATTTTGACAGTGGTCCTAGGCAGAAAATGGGTTGCAATAAATCACTTAAGAATTAGCAAACAGGCTGCAAATTATTAAAAAATAGCAAATGGGTTCTATGTTGTCTGCCACAAATTTGGAGGCTGACTTGTGGGCCTAGTAAGTTCATGCATACACAAGGTTTCTCAAAAAAAGAAACTTAGTCAACAATCGACTCTACCAGTGTCAGACCGTTAGATGTCAATCTAGCGGCAATCATGCTTCTTCAGTCGCTGATCTTCCTGCTCCAGCCGCCCAAACCAGCGGCGGCGGAACCGCCTGCTCCCGCCTCCCGTGGCCGGCTGTGCTGCCGGGCAGGCCTCACGGCCCCACCATACTAGCATCCCTAGCCTGTCTGTCGCACTACTCACCCACACCTCCTGTTATTTTCCGGCGACGGTAGCCGAACAAGTCAACCCTCGTACTCCCCACGGCGTGGGCAGCCACTGTCGTTTCTTCCCCGACTCCGTGTTGTTCCCTTCATAAGCCTCACCGTCGTCCACCGCCCTGGTGCTCTCGGAGCGGCGTGGTCAACGTGGTCAACGAACGACGTCCATCTAAAGTGGACTATACGTGGAGAGGCTGACAGCTGGGTACACGGCCGCACACAAGGCAATGCCTCCTTATTACGCGCAAAATAATGATTCCTCCACCTGACATCTGGGACCCATGTCGGTGTCAAAACCGGCGGATCTCGGGTAGGGGGACCCGAACTGTGCGTCTAAGGTGGATGGTAACAAGAGGCGGGGGACACAATGTTTACCCAGGTTCGGGCCCTCTCGATGGAGGTAATACCCTACTTCCTGCTTGATATATCCTGATGATATGAGTATTACAAGAGTTGATCTACCACGAGATCGGAGAGGCTAAACCCTAGAAGCTAGCCTATGGTATGATTGTTGTTGTCCTACGGACTAAACCCTCCGATTTATATGGACACCAGAGGGAGCTAGGGTTACACAGAGTCGGTTACAAGGGAGGAGATCTACATATCCGAACGGCCAAGCTTGCCTTCCACGCAAAGGAGAGTCCCACCCTGACACGGGATGAAGTCTTCAATCTTGTATCTTCATAGTCCAACAGTCCGGCCAAGGGATATAGTCCGGCTGTCCGAGGCCCCCCTAATCCAGGACTCCCTCAGTAGCCCTTGAAGCAGGCTTCAATGACGATGAGTCCGGCGCGCAGATTGTCTTCGGAATTGCAAGGCGGGTTCCGCCTCCGAATACTCCATAGAAGATTTTTAACAGAAGGATAGTGTCCGGCTCTGCAAAACAAATTCCACACACCACCATAGAAAGTATAATATTTCCTCAAATCTAATCTGCTAACAACTTTTCATAACGTGACATCACGCCATGGCCCCGGTTATTATTCGAACCGTTTTTCTCAACCAGCTACTGCACATATTGCGAGGCGGTTTTCTTGGCACGTCTTGTCGAAGCAGAGATCGTGTCCCCTTATCCCAGGATTCTCATCAATACGGGTGTGGGTAACCCAACCGCGCCATCAATCACGACGCTTGGGAAATAAGTGAGTTTTACCAGGCAAGTGGGGAGGCACGCAGTTTCTACCACCCTTATAAAGGGATAAAGACTCCTCTTTTTTACCCACGCCTTCTTCCTCCCTGCCCATTCATTATTGCGCACTCGAGCTCCAGCGCCCATGTTCGCATCTTCTCCGCAAAAACACTCCGAACATGTCCGGTGCGGGAGGCAAGTGGATGGCCTCCTCCGCTATGGAGGAGAACATCATGAAGCTCCGGGAAGCCGGATACCTGGCCACAGATATCGTGCACCGGCTCCCAAGTGCAGGGCAGATTGTTCCTACCCCCGAGCCCTACGAAAGGGTTGTATTCCTTACCCATTTCGTCCGCGGGCTAGGATGTCCCCTCCACCCATTTGTTCGCAGGCTTATGTTCTACTACGGGCTGGACTTCCATGATCTGGCCCCTAGTTTCATCCTCAACATCTTGGCGTTTATCGTCGTGTGCGAGGCTTTCCTCCGCATCAAGCCCCACTTCGGCCTGTGGCTGAAGACCTTCAATGTCAAACCGAAGGTGGTGGTCGACCAGCAAGCGGAGTGCGGAGGCACCATGGTGGGCAAAATGCGCAACGTCACATGCCTCGAAGGCTCCTATGCGGAGACCGTGAAGGGGTGGCAATCGGCGTGGTTCTACATCATCAAGCCGCCCGACACCAACTGGGTGGCGGGCCCCGAATTCCGATCCGGCATCCCTATGCGGCTAACCTCCTGGAAAGAGAAGGGCTTATCTTGGGGTTCATCGGTGGAGCTGACTGGACTCCAGAACTGTGTTAAAAACATGAGAAGCAAGAAAATCAAGCTTGTCAACGTGGTCCATGTCATGCTCTTCCACCGGATCCTCCCGTGTCAAAGACGGGCATTCAATATGTGGGAGTTCGATTCGGCAAAGCACCAGACGCTGTGAGAGCTCTTCGACACGACGCACCAGGACATCTAGAGGGTGATGTTCAAGTCTGCCGAGGTACCTCCTGCCCTCACCGAGGACCGTGGACTCAGCTCAAAGCATCCTTCTAATACGGTAAGCTCCTTATATCTCATAAGGTGTTTCTTTCCATAGTATAATTATGTGACAGATCTGACCCTCCACAATATTTGACAGGAATGGGTCGCAACAGCAGAGTGGATCGACTGTCCGGCCCCACTACCCGAAGATCCAGAAAGTACTCTCCTGACGGATATGCTGGTTCTAGCGCCCTATGAGGCGCCGGAGAAGAAGGACAAGAAGAAGGCCGCGGGGACCAGGAAAGGTCTCCGGCGCAAGGTTGTATCGGAATCGTCGTCTAATAACACTAAGACGCCCTCCTCCCACGAAGACGAGGAGGAGGAAGAGGAAAATTCTCCCCATCCAGCCGGGGGGGGGGGATAAGAAAAGGAAGGTCGCCCCATCCAGGGAGGCCAAAGGGTCCAAGAAGGGAAGAGCCCTCCTTCCGGACCGCTCCACCACGGCCGCGTTCAATGACGAGGAGTGGTTGCCCAGGGACAAGCCCCTGGCGAAGTCGTAAGTATCCGGATACCATAACAGTTCTGGTATATTTCATTTTATTGTTTCTTATCATGCCGAACATGATCATGCAGCCCACCCAAGGACCGTTTTGACGTATCCTCTTCGGATGGGTATCTAGGCCTATTGGAGATGAACAGTGGTTCGCTCCCGACCGCCTCCTCCCCCCGCCCTATGGACGACGCCGAGGTGTTGTCCCGAAGGGCACCAAGCCAAGGGGAGGTAGTTCTGGGGGCGCCCCAAGGAGACCTCCCAGACGCCGGGCGCACGGGAGGCAAGGCTCCCATGGGCCCTAAGGACGGGGGAAGCAAGTCCGGCCCCCGGCCGAATACTGCGGCGGAACCTCCCATGGTTCTGGACTCTGTCGAGCGTCCCCTCACAAAGGGGGGCGAGCCGTCTATGCCGATGGCCTCTGTCCATCCAGAGGCACCGGACAACATGCTGGAAGCGCTTCGTGGCGCTTCCATTGACGAAGAGCACCGCACTGTCATGAGTGCGGTGGTAGAGAAGGTTCAGTCCGCAAAAAGCGGACTGACTAAAGCCTGTGCCAGCCTCTTAACATACTTTGAGGTAAGTAATCAATTTATAAGAAAATGCTGTAGCATAGACAGTAACCCGTGATTCTCTATTTGGCGTTCACATAGAAAGGCCGAACAGAGGATCAAATAATAATCACAGGAGTCTAAGCAGACTTCGTTGCTGGCCGTTGCCGCTCGCACTGCGGAGGTCTCTGCACTGAAGCGGGACCTTGAGCGGTCCGAAAAAGAGCTCGGCCTTACCAAGAGGCAGCTCGAAGAGAACAAAGGTAAGTAATACCCGTCCGTATATTGATGAGGAATAAAAAAGAATGTGGTTGTTAAGTCACAGGATCATCATGAATTTTGCTAGGGGCCACGACCGAAGTGGCGGCCCTGAAGGAGGCGCTGTCCGAGGCCGATGACAAAGCAGACAAGGAGCGCACCGAGCGCGAGAAGCAAGAGGCTTGAGTCGGCGAGGTGCAGCAAGAGCTCCAGGATTTCATCAAAAAATACGAGTCCTTGGAGGGTGACTAAGACGCAAGGGTTTAAGCTTGCGAAGGCCCTTGAGAACGCAAAAAATGCCAAGGCCGAAGCCCACAAGGCCCTCCAGGAGCTTTAGGCGGTCCAGAAGATAGCGGCGGGTAAGGAATTCATTATGCAAAGCAAGCATGTGAAGGAAAGTTTCCTTTTACTTACCCGAGTTTGGAGCTGTCTAGGAGCGTTCGCAGATCTTCCCCGCAGTGTGTCTGATGCCGCGGAATTTTACCGGGCCAAGGAAGGGAGATCGACGGAGAAGTTGTTCTGGTCTCAGTATACTGGGACCGAACAAGCGATGCGCTTGAGCGACCAGTTGAAGCAATTGGTCGAGCTCCACAAGGCGGCCGAACAGGCCATGAAGGGCCTCATAGTCCGGATGTGGCCTGGCGAGCCCCTTCCTGGCAGCTACTTCGACCTGGTGAGGCGGCTTGTGAATGCCTGCCCACGGCTTGAAGTCATAAAGCGGTCTGTCTGCATTGAGGGTGCGCGCAGGGCTTTTGCCCGAGCGAAAGTGCACTGGGCAAAGATGGATGCCGAGAAGCTGGTGAAGGAGGGGCCACCGGAGGGCAAGGAGCATCGCCGCCCCAAAAAGTATTATGACAGCGTCATGAAGGGTGCCCGCCTTGTGTCGGAGGAGTGTTCTAAGGATGTAATATTTGAATGAATGTACTCATGTGATCCTGTAATATGAAAACGAGTTTGTCTGTGCTATATAACGCTTGTTGATTTAAAATATTACCTTCAGTGCGGCCGTTTATAAAATCTGAGAGTTGGCCAGTCGTCGGCTTCTGCCCTCATGTAGCTAGTACTGAGGTGTTCAGGATAAATCTGATCACTCTATATCCTAGTTTTGGGTCCTTCGAAGGAGGTGTTCCGCACAACATACCAGGCAATCGGACTATAAGGCTTTATCACTCTCACTTCGCCATAGAAGTCTATAATTTTAAATTTTGGCGAAGCCCCTATTATTCGAAAGGCCGAACTTGGGGCGCTATGAACGCCTAAATCGGACAAGGCCGACTCCTCGTATGAAGCAGAAAAAATCTTTAGGGATTTGGGACCTCTCGAACAGCGACCAGCTCTCGCCGCATCATGACAGTCAGTTTTCGGCTTTCTCTACTGAGGTGCTCGTCCGGAAGAACCGGGACACAATCACAGTAGTTCTCCCAGTGCTACCTTAGCCGATATAGCGGAACGTAAGGCACCAAAACATGGGAGCCGGGCAAACCCAACTATTGACCCAAGACATGATTCGGAGCTGATGCATATAATGCTATAAGTTCGGGGTGCCGCACTGTCGAAAGTGTTCGGACTTTTCTTGCCGTGTTATGGGGTACACTGAAGCTCCTGGTGTACTAAACGTACCAGAATGTACGGGAGCAACTTGTCGTGAATAGACAAACAAGGAAAAAAAGAAGACGAAGAAATGTAATAACAAGCTGACGCTGTGCATTGTTATTTATAGGATACGTCAAAGAGTATGTGTATAAGTAGTACAATAATCAAAAATAGGACTATCTGACATGTCCGATCCAAGGGCGAGCTGCGTGCGGGTATGTAAAATAGGTATAACCATTGGTATGAGAGACCACCTGGGTATTCCCTTGTACGTCAAAGATTCTTGCTCCCTTGGTGCTTCCCTCCCGTGATGGGTCCGATGATCTAGCTATCGAAGAGGGCCTCCAGACAATAGGGTCCTGAAAGGAAGAAAATGATAAAGATATACTAGTCTTGAGGCAGTTGAACCGCATTGTGGGACGTGCCATAGTCGTGCCTCCGCCTATACCCATGTTATCTTTAGTGCGTAGTTATGTACGCGCGGCGTAAATTTCGTTGCTTGACTGGGACTAGGACGGAGGCCGAATTGCTAGGCGAGCTCTAAATGCGCCTGGAGATTCTGTTGCAGGTTATTCCGGACTCGCTTGAATGTGTTTGTGGACCTTGTCGCCGCATTGGCGGTTTGCCTCAAAAGGCTGCTTTGCATTTCTGCTGCAAGGGCCGCAGTGTGATCCTCCATGCGGAGCGAGCGTTCTGTGTTTCCGTTAACTGTTATAACCCCACGAGGTCTTGGAATTTTGTGCTTGAGGTATGCATAATGCGGTACCGCATTGAATCTAGAAAATGCGGTTCGTTCGACTAGTGCGTGATAGCCACTACGGAAGGGGACGATATCGAAGATTAACTCTTCGCTTCGGAAGTTATCCGGAGATCCAAAGACCACTTCCATTGTGATTGAGCCCGTGCAACAGGCCTCAACACCTGGTATGACACCTTTGAAGGTGGTTTTTGTGGGTTTGATCCTCAAGGGGTCTATACCCACTTTGCGCACCGTATCCAGATAAAGCAGGTTCAGGCTGCTGCCACCATCCATAAGGACTCAAGTGAGGTGGAATCCGTCGATGATAGGATCAAGGACCAATGCGGCAGAACCGCCATGACGGATACTAGTGGGGTGGTCCCTGCGATCAAAAGTGATTGGACAAGAAGACCACGAGTTGAACTTTGGGGCGACTGGCTCCATCGCGTAGACGTCCCTGAGTGCATGCTTCCGTTCCCGCTTGGGGATATAGGTTGCATATATCATGTTCATCGTTTTCACTTGGGGAGGATATTTCTTCTGTTCTCCTATGTTCGGCGGCCGAGGCTCCTCCTCGTCGTTGCTATGCAGCCCCTTTTCCTTACTTTCGGCATTCAACTTGCCGGCCTGTTTGAACACCGAGCATTTTCTGTTGGTGTGGTTGGCTGGCTTATCGGGGGTGCCGTGAATTTGACACGAGCAGTCGAGTATGCAGTCCAAACTGGACGAGCCCGGATTGTTTGTTTTGAACGGCTTTTTCCGCTGACCGGATTTAGTGCCACTGAATCTGGCATTGACTGCCATGTCTTCAGCGTTACCGCCGTTGTTGCGGCGCTTGTATCTGTTGCGACATGGCTTGTCGTTGCTGTCTCTGGCCTCCGATGTGCTAGGGTTGCTTGCTGTGTTGTTGCTACGGGCCAACCAGCTATCCTCGCCCACGCAGAAGTGGGTCATGAGTGTTGTGAGGGCTGCCATGGACTTTGGCTTTCTTGGCCGAGATGTCTGGCGAGCCACTCTCCACGGATGTTATGTTTAAAGGCCGCTAGGGCTTCGGCATCTGGACAGTCCACAATTAGGTTCTTTTTGGTTAGGAACCAAGTCCAAAATTTCATGGTTAACTCTCTGCACTGTTGTGTTATGTGACTTAAATCATCAGCATCCGGTGGTCGCACCTAAGTGCCCTGGTAGCTGTCCAGGAATGCGTCTGCCAGGTTCTCCCAACTTCCGATGGAGTTTGCTAGCAAGCTATTTAGCCAATGCCGAGCTGGTCCTTTGAGTTTTAATGGGAGGTACTTGATGGCGTGTAGATCATCCCCGCGGTCCATGTGAATGTGGAGGAAGAAATCCTCGATCCATACCGCGGGGTCAGTAGTACCATCGTATGATTCAATGTTCACGGGTTTAAACCCTTCTGGGAATACATGATCCATTACTTCAACAGTGAAGCATAGGGGGTGTGCGGCGCCTCTGTGCCGGGCTAGGTCACGACGGAGTTCGTACGAGTCTTGTCTGCTGTGTTCGGCCCGGCCAGATTTGCTTTTGCTATATCCAGCATGACGGTCATTGTGATGTGTTGGGGCGCGCCCTCGTGATCCTAAGATCGATCTTTTGTGTCCTGCTTTGTTTTCCAGTACGTCCCGCAGGTCCTGTGTGTTACCCCGGGCCTTGCTGTTTTTGTTTGACTGGCGATGGGGTGCCGGCTACACTTCGGGCTTATATGCCACCTTGTCTCGGCCACGAGGTGGCCGGTCTGCCACATCATATGCTAGAAGCGCAGGCTTTAATGCTTCCTCTTCAAGTTGGGGTAGCAACCTGTGCTTTGGGAAACTTTTGATTTGGTGCTCGAGTTCGTGTTCCTCGGCTGCTAGGACCTCAGTCCATCTATCTACTAGCAGATCTTGCTCAGCTTGAAGCTGTTGTTGCTTTTTCTTCAGGCTTTTTGCTGTGGCAATAAGCCAGCGCTTGAAGTGCTCCTGTTCGACGGGATCCTCAGGCACGATGAATTCTTTGTCGCCAAGGCTCACCTCATCTTCGGAGAGAGGCATGTAATTGTCATCCTATGATTCTCCGTCTGCTGCCTGTTCCTTGGGGCTGGCTTGCCCATCCTCCTGCTCAAAGCCTGGCTGGATGGGATTGTCTTCGTCTTCGGCACTATTTCCAGCGTTATTGTCTCCTGTACCGGTATCGCTGGTTTTGCTATGGCGGGGCTTAGAGCGGCGCCGATGACGCCGGTTATTGGATTGCTTCTCGGGGGGATTATGCTCCGTTGCCTTATTGCCGTCGCTTTCTTTGGGGGTGTCCACCATGTATATATCATACGATGAGGTGGCAGTCCAGCGCCTTGTGGGCGGTGGTTCCTGTTAGTCTCCCGCATCGTCGTCCATACCGTCGATGTCTTCAGAGTCAAAGTCGAGCATATCGGTTAGGTCATCGACAGTGGCTACTAAGTGGGTGGTGGGTGGGGAATGAATTTCTTCGCCGTCCGCTTCCCACTCAAGCCGGACATAGTTCGGCCAAGGGTCTCCTGACAAGGAGAGAGACCGTAATGAGTTTAGCATGTCGCCTAGGGGCGAGTGCTGAAAGATATCCGCGGAGGTGAACTCCATGATCAGTGCCCAATCAGATTGGATGGGCACGGATGTGAGTGGTTCGGAGTCTGTGGCCGGGGACGAATCGGAGTGTCTGGCAACACAGGTCTGATAGGAGGTGAAGTCAGCATTCGGCTCTATCGCTGCTGAGTATGCGGCCTCCGTGGCGGGGTCCATCAACCCATCCTCGGACGGCGCGATCTATTCCGGATTGAGGGCCGGAGTAGTTACAGGTGTGATCTCCCTAACACTGTCCGATGGCAGAGCCAAATCATGCTCATCGTGACTGTCCGGCGTACCTGACATGGGTTCGAATCCGTCGAAGATCAAGTCTCCGCGGATGTCGGCGGTGTAGTTCAAGCTTCCAAACCTGACCTGATGGCCAGGGGCGTAGCTCTTGATCTGTTCCAGATGGCCGAGCGAGTTGGCCCGCAGTAAGAAGCCACCGAATACGAAGATCTATCCGGGGAGGAAAACCTCACACTGGATCGCATCGTTGCTGATGATCAAAGGAGCCATCAAGCCTTATGATGACGACAAAGTGGAACTCTCAATGAAAGCATCAATGTCGGTGTCAAAACTGGCGGATCTCAGGTAGGGGGTCCTGAACTATTCGTCTAAGGTGGATGGTAACAGGAAGTGGGGGACACAATGTTTACCCAGGTTCGGGCCCTCTCGATGGAGGTAATACCCTACTTCCTGCTTGATTGATCCTGATGATATGAGTATTACAAGAGTTTATTTACCACGAGATTGGAGAGGCTAAACCCAAGAAGCTAGCCTATGGTATGATTGTTGTTGCCCTACGGACTAAACCCTCCGGTTTATATAGACACGGGAGGGAGCTAGGGTTACACAGAGTCGGTTACAAGGGAGGAGATCTACATATCCGAACAGCCAAGCTTGCCTTCCACGCAAAGGAGAGTCCCACCTGGACACGGGACAAAGTCTTCAATCTTGTATCTTCATAGTCCAATAGTCCGGCTGTCCGAGGACCCCCTAATCCAGGATTCCCTCAACCCACCGGAAGGGCCTCTATATTTCGTGACAAAAAACAATCCCGCTGCTGACAGCTCGGACCCACCAGCTATATCTTCGCACGCAAGGAAGTGCTTCCTTATTACGCACAAAAAAATGAATACTCCCCCTGCTAGGTGGGACCCACCATATGGGAGGCTGACTTGTCAGCCTACTAAGTTGATGCGGATGGAGGGCTTTGTCAACTTAGTCAATATGAACGAGTCTAGCTCCAGAGACCGTACGATGTCCATCCAACGATTGTTGATGCGGAGCATCCCACGACCATCCCCATGGACGCCACCTCAACTATCCAAGCTCCAAGTGGACCAATGACAAGGGCTAGGGCACGTGCTATTCAATCCGAGGTGACATCACTCCTACTTGAGTTTTCTCCCTCTTCAAGTGAGACATGGCTACTGCCTAAGTCCAAGATACCATGTGTCATCAGGTACAACTCTCAAGACTCGGAGCCGAGGACTGTAGAAGAAGAGACAGGCGTCAACACTCTGGACAGCCCGGAACTTCCGGCCCCCGGACCTTCCGGCCGACCCGGAGCTTCCGGCCGCCGATGACTTTGACCAGCCCAGGCGTGCCAACTCTTGGGTTAGCCCGGACCCCGTCCCGGACCTTCCGGCGCCTGGAACCTCAGGCCTGCCCAGACCTTCCGGCGCCGGGAACCACCAGCCTGCCCGGACCTTCCGGCCCCCGGATGCCAGCACATCTCCACCGCGCCAACTCTCTGGTTAGGCCGGACCCTCCCCGTAACCTCCGGCGCCTAGAACTTCCTGCTCTTCCTGCGCGTAGCCACTTGGGCCGAGGCCCGTGTACCCTTTCGGCACCTAGACTATATATACTCTATCCCGTACGACTTTCTAGGGTTAGCGTTGGTTTAGCTCATACTTAGAGATAGAGCTTCGCTCATCCATCCGGATCTACTCCACGAGAGAGACCGCGACCCCTTTTCGGAGAAGATCCACTTGGATTCAAGACCTCCTCGCGAAGAAGATCCCCTTGTGGATTCAAGATCTCCTCGCGGAGAAGAACATCAAGACCTCCTCATGGAGAAGAACCGGCTACCTTTGTATCATCCCTAGTTGATCGTGGATCGTGTATCTTACTTTATGTATTCGTGGATCTAGCGCATGTGTAACTTGTTCTTGTTGGTTGAGTGATTCTCTTGTGTTTCCCCTTGTGTTTCCCTCGTTTCCCCCTCGTGTTATTCGCGGGATCCGCTCCTTTCGTGAAAGACCGGACCACTAGGGTTCTACCCTACATCATCTTGGTATCTAGAGAAAGGTTGATCACGATTTCGGAGCCTCCCCGTTGTGTTTCTAGCCTAATTTTGTTGTTTTTCGTCCTAATCCAAAAATCCCCACCAAAAATAGCCCCAAATTTTTTTTGTGATTTGTTCGTGTGTTGAGATTTTGTTGGTTTTGATCCGTGAATTTTGTGTGTGGCTCGTAGATCTAGCCTCCCCACCTTTCTTTTCCTCCAATTTCTTCTTTTTCCCCTTCGGATTTGGGCCTTTCCCCCAGTTTTTCCGCCCAAATCCACGATCCCGAAGTCTCTGTTCTTGGCAGAATCCCAGACCACCGGAATTTCCGGTCCAGCCCGGACTTTCCAGCCCCCGGACCTTCCAGCCTTCCCCGAAACCTCCGGACCCCGGACCCTCCGTCTTGCCCGGAACTTCCGGCTTCGACAGAAAGTTCGTACTACTTCCACAACTCCGCCCAAATTCCACCAAATTTTGTTCTGGTGCTCACTATATACCATATATACTTCCTCATACCTCCTCCACTTCCGCATAACCCAAATTTTTTTAGACCGTTTCGCTCTCCGACACAATTGCTACTTTGAGGTTTGAGAATTTGAGTTGCGGTACCGTATCCTTTTGTGTTTCGCCTATCTAGGTACGGTTCGACATAGACATCACCGCTGCTCATCTCCGCCACGGACGCGTCATCAACAACGACCACCTCAACTATGACTTGGTATTTGTGCCACCATTTTGACACCATACCGGAAGCAAGACCGGTAACCTCATCTTGGTATTGGACATATCACTCTTGCCACTACATTGATAGCCATCATAGCCTTACTCCTTTGCATTGCTTACCCATCGAGACTAGCCATTGAGTATTGCCGACAACGAGACATGTGCACATTAGTGATCATACTTCCCATAGCATACATACATCACTGTTGCCTATATTGGTATCATCTCTTGTGTCACAAAGTTGTCATCCCATACTCACTTGCTATCTTGGTTCGTCAAGCATTGCATGAGAAAAGAGCTCAAACATCAAAGAGACGACCAAGCTTTTAAGCAAAGAGGAAAGAATAGCAAAGAGCTTTTAAGCAAGAACCATCGCATCATACAACATTAAAATTGTCATACTCGACCATCTTGGATCATATCATAGCAACACCTTGCATACAACATATTTGGGATAGAAGTCGTTGCATTTTTGCTAAGTAGGTTGTGCACAAGTTCTTGTATCTGCCTATCGTGCAATCGTGCTAGCGTCTCTCTAGTCTTGTGAAACAAGAGCATTTTCATGGATTCCACATTTTGGCTCACCCTTGGTTGCACAACCCCACTTATCTTTTTGCGTGTGTGTTTCTGTATACCTTATATGCTTGGTCTACTTGATACATTGCATCTTGCGAATCTTTTACAACATTATTGAAGCTCACTTACAATTACATCAAATTTTGTGCCACCATCCTAACCAAGCTCCACCAAAAGCTTTTACTTTTGTAGGTGTGAGAAACCGACAAGAACTCGTACCAATTGTGCTATTTCCTTGTCCTGCATTGGAGTGATCCTCGATCCACTTTCAACTTCTGTCAAGGTACATTTGGTACTCGTTCTTCTCTTTCTACCACTCACATTTGTCTTGGAATGATGGATAGGCCAAGTACTTCTACCAACCCACTCTTCATGGAGAAAGACAACGACATGAACTCCTTCGTCACCAAGAGTCACCTCTTTGGTGCACAATGTGCTTTGCATCAAGAGCAACAAGCGATGAGTGAACGCATCAACAACCTTGCCGCCGACTTGCGACTTTCCGAGCAACATACAAGGGACTACTTCGACCACAAGCTCGACGATCACAAGCAAAACAATGACGCAAGGATGGACGAGATTCATGCTTTGTTGCTCAACCGCTCTTCTTCCACTTCAAGAAGGACCCGTTCAAGTCGCCATTCCGACTCAAGTACACCGACATCGAACACTCTTCGTCGAGCCGCGCGCACCGACCGTCAAGCAAACCTCAATCCGCTTCGGGATACCGACTC
The DNA here is from genome assembly GCF_002162155.2 of Triticum dicoccoides. Taxonomy (NCBI): domain Eukaryota; kingdom Viridiplantae; phylum Streptophyta; class Magnoliopsida; order Poales; family Poaceae; genus Triticum; species Triticum dicoccoides. The sequence continues at coordinate 185,632,654 of NC_041388.1, read as the reverse complement.
TCAAGAGTGCCGACAATGTCAAGCCGAAGAAGCCTTTGCGCTAGCTCGAGAACGGCAACAACAACGCCAACATGAAGAGGAAGAACACATGCGTCTACACCAAAATGCACAAGATGTCGAGGCTCAACGTCAAGAACAACAACTCCGTGATGCTCAAGCACTTGAGGCGCAACAAGCTCTAAGCGATGCGAGTCGAGCCGTTGCCGACCGAGGCCAACAAGCCCGTGAAGAAGAGGAAGCACTTCGCGAAGAAATTCACGAGCGACGATTTCAAGATCGCATGCATCGTCTAGTTCCCCCTCGAGCTCGACGCGTTCCTCCACAAGCTCGCCAAGACCAACAAGTTCATCAAGAGCATGAAAACAATGGGAATCCTCCGCGACAAGAGCAACACGAGGTTGTCAACCCTCCACGTCAAGAGCACCACAAGTTGGACAATCATCTTCAACATGGGCGTCATCATCCCTGACCCCAACACAATGAAGAGCAACACTACGGCAAGCTCAAGTTCACCATGACCAAGTTCAACGGAAGCAATGATACCGAAGAATACCTTTCATGGGCATTGAAAGTTGACAAGATCTTCCGTTTGCACAATTATGAAGAAGAGAAGAAGATCGCGATGGCATCCCTTGAGTTCCAAGACTACGTCCTCATTTGGTGGGAACAAGTCATTGAGCGCCACGAGGCAAGAGGTGATCCACCCATCACTACTTGGGCACAAATGAAGGATGTCATGAGAGCACGCTTCATGCCTACCTACTACAACCGCGACCTCTTCAAGAAACTCCAACAACTCAAGCAAGGAACCAAGAGCGTTGAAGAATACTACAAGGAGATGGAGATTGCAATGATAAGAGCCAATGTGACGGAAGATGATGAGCAAACTATGGCATGTTTCTTGAATGCACTCAATCATCCTATCAAGAAGATCGCCGACTTCCAACCATACTCAAATCTCATCGAGCTCGTGCACCAAGCTAGCAAAGCGGAACGCCAAGTGCAAGATGATTTCAAGTATGCCAAGTTCTCATCCAAGTCCTACGGCTTCTCCAATAACAAAGCTTCAATGACTCCAACACCGACTACAAGACCGTCTACTTCCAACATCGACAAGTCGACTTCCAAGAAAGCTTCGCCTACTACAAGGAACTTCAAGCCAAGAGCTTCATCATCATCAACCCCTACCGATGAGACCGTCAAGACAAGCTCCCTCAAGTGTTTCACTTGCGGAGGCCGAGGCCACAAGTCCTATGAGTGCACCAACAAGCGCACCATGGTCTTCAATGATGATGGCACTTATGACTCCATGAGTGAAGGCGAAAAGGAAGCCCTTGAGCACGTCGCCATGCACTGCCAAGTGAACAATGAAGAAGAACAAGT
>NC_041388.1:185625469-185629382 GCF_002162155.2 Triticum dicoccoides | reverse complement strand
CGCCGCCACGCTCCGGTGCCGTACGTCGCGAGCATAGCCTCCCCTGTCCTTCCAGCGCCACAATCCGGCTCCCCTCGACCGTGCGGAGCCACCCAACACCCCAGCCTCGACCGGGAGCCACCGTAGCCCAAGCCCCCAATTGTTCCCGAAACCACCGTCTGCCGCGGAGCTCGCCGCCGGCGACCCCCTCCACCCCGCCAACCTATCGACCATTGGGAGGACCGCCCTGGACCAACGGATCCACCCCAGCCCTCAGAATCCCGCGGGGAGCCGCCGTCCGTTGGAGGCGATCGCCGGAGCCCTGCCACCACTCGGCCAGAGGAGAAGGAGGCGCGGGCGACTTGTCAAACCTGACCAATGGGCCCAAGGGACCCACTGTCAGTGACCCACGAGTCGACCCGTGCTGGCTTAAGTGGAAACGAATTCCACCGAATACGGCTTCTCTTGGGGAAAGCGTAAGCCCCTGAACCATTTTCTTTTTCTGATTTTTATTAAAAACAGAATTTTGACTAAACTTTGACTAGCTATAACTTTTAAAATACAAGTCCAATTGATTTGATTCTTTTTCTGTTGTATCTCAAAAAATTTCTAGTTTATTTTCATATTTATTTGAAAATTTTACAAACAACTTTTTTCTACTGTTTTGAAACTATGTGTTAATTTAAATTTTCTTAAAATAGGACTTTTGAAGAAGGAAGCAACTTTCAAAAAGTGCACCCCACTTACATACTCTTTAAGGCAAGCATTCTAAACCCTGTCATAATATTGTTGGGTGTTGTTTGATACAGTTACAACACCACCTTGACACGAATAATTCGTTATTTTATGTGAGGATATGATCATACTCATGAGTGCATAATGATGATTCCTAGCTGTTGGAATTTGATATGCTTGTGATAATAATCACCCTCGTATGCCTTTCATGCCTACCGGAAGGAATCCGGGAAAGTCTCTGTCTTGGGTAGACACGAACTTGTCTCAAATAATTCGTTGAGACGATTATGTCCAGTAAGGCATGGTGAGGTATGATGAGTGGTGATTCTATTTGTTGGTGTGAAATATATTTGTTATACTAACCCTGCAGGGAATGCCTTAACCTCTTGAGTCGACCGTAGATCAAGTCTTGTTCCAGTAACCCCCATACTTGTTTCATAATACCACTTGTCCCTGCCATAGGTAGGGTATAGTTCAGTAAGTTGTCAACCCCTTCCTAGCACACACCGTACTGAGAGGCCATGGTGGAAGATACTGGCTGCATCCGGTAGGCATGCCACCTGGTCCGGGGGCATGGGTGTTTCCGGTTGGAGCCGAGTGGGTAGCTCCCCTAGTTTGAGCGCGTTATAAATTTTGTGATCCCATGCTAGTCGAAGTTGTTGCCTCCCCACTTAGAGTTTTGCTTAACGGGTGTCGTGGGTGATTCCAGACACCGGTAAGTTAGGCTGGTGTGTGCAGTCAGGTGTGTTTTCAATTAAAAGACCGTAGACGGAATTAGTCCCGATGGACTAAAGGAATCCGTTACTCGTGGCTAAAGAGTACACCCTCTTCAGAGATTATATCTATTCGAATAGCTGTGTCCATGGTTAAGGACTATAGTCTGTGATGGGTCAAGTGTCGGTCATAGTGTCGGTCTTCGGAGGAAAAATTGCTAAACCAGAACATGGATCATGACCTGTGACTCGTGATGATTATGATTACTATTATTATGGACTAACCATTTACATTATTTGAATTATTGAGTATCCCTGGGACGGTTCTACCTCCTGGATATTCACTGTGATTATTCTCTTATAAGCCGTTTATGTGGTGTCGCTCAAACGCCCGACTATGGCATGCTTGTTATTTAAATTATTTATAAGCCCTTTATGTGGTGTCGCACAGACGCCCGACTGTGGCATGCTTGTTATTTCCTTTATTTATAAGCCCTTTATGTGGTGTCGCTCAGACGCCCGTCTGAGGCATGCTTTATATTATTATCCTTTCGAGGCGTCGCTTTAGACACCCGATCGGTGCATTCTATTTCTACTCCCTTATTGCATATTCATGTTGTATATGAATAACCTGCTTGCGTGCATCATGGATTGTTATTTTGTGACTGACGTTGTGACCATAGAATATTTCAGAGCACGATTGTCATTTGTTGTATTATACCTGTGTTCATAATGTTTGCGAGTACATTCAAAGTACTCACTGGCTTGTCCCTGGCTATTGTCTTGGCCAGATTTCATGCATGGAGAGGATGCATTGCGATGACAGCCCCGGAATCTACGCAATGATGATAGCAGCCTCGCGAAGATAAGAGTTATCCAGGTCAGCTGTTCCTGTGGGAAATGGAGTCCCATAGACACTGATGAACCACAAACCGCTTCCGCCATCAGCCACTAGAAACCTTGTGTTGTACTCATAGGCCAGAATGGTCTTGTACTACCTATTTTCTATTTTTGCTTGGAATTTCTGTATCAAGTTGGTGCCTCATCAGCTAACAGTAATCCTGGGGCTGGTGAGCACAAGGACCATTCTCTGGGAAATATACCCTGAAAAACCGGTCCTGACAACCGGGTCGGAGAGGTGCGGATGCCATCGCCGCCCTTCTATGCCGGAGGAGGTGCGGCCGTGCCAGGCTGCTGGGTCCCCGAGGATGTGGCTGCCCCCTCCTTTTTCTTCTTCAACGACGATGTCGGCCTAGCAACAAAAGAAGGAAATTTCAGGAAGCCGCAACGGAAGAAGGAGCAATTGCAAGGTCATGACAGGACACTCACTGGTCCACCACGGCGTAGTCCCGCCGCCTCTTCAGAAGTGCGGAGCAGGGGGGCCTCACAGCCTGAGGTGCGGGTGCGCGGGACCCGGAAGTCGGCGAGGCTGCGGTCGCCCCGGGTGGTGGTCAGGCAGGGGCTTGGCCCGAGAGATCCGTGATGATCTGCTCTTCGTCGGGACACTGGCGTCAACTTCATCGAGGGGGAGACCCTGGACCTCGTAGTGACCCCAGCAGGGGGCATGACTTCCATCACTAGGTGGTTGTCAACATCGTCATCGTCGCGCAAGGCGCGGAGGAGATTGGCCTTGCGCGAGGGGGAGGTCTCCCAGACCCCTTCGGGGTGGCCGTCGAGTCCTCCTCCTCCTCGCTAGAATCGCTGGAGGACACCACCACAGAGTTGTCCCCGCTGGGGCCTCTGAGGGCGCCGGCGGCACAAGACCACATCCATCAAAGACAAGCATGGCGGCGGCAATCTTCGCCCCATCCGGACGGCGGTACAAGGGAACGAAGGTGTCCGGCGGGTACCCCTGGTCGTCCCCAACCAAGGAGCGGAGGGCCGTGCCCAGCTCCACATCAGGCAAGGCCTCCGGACACGGGCGGAGCTCGTATCCTTCACCCCCGAGCTTCCACAAGGGGCGCGAGCATGCCTGGAGGGGAGCCACGCGCTGCACCATGAACTCCTTGACGATCATGGCCCCCGCCAGCTTCATCGCCCTTGGACCGTTAGGCTTCGGGTCGGCGGTCATCCTCTCCAGCACCAACTCCACCCGAGGGTCGTCGTTTTGGGGAACGTAGCATAAATTCAAAATTTTCCTACGTGTCACCAAGATCTATCTATGGAGTCATCTAGCAACGAGGGAGGAGTGGATCTACATACCCTTGTAGATCGCGCGCGGAAGCGTTCAAGAGAACGGGGTTGATGGAGTCGTACTCGTCGTGATCCAAATCACCGATGATCCTAGCGCCGAACGGACGGCACCTCCGCGTTCAACACACGTACGGAGCAGCGACGTCTCCTCCTTCTTGATCCAGCAAGGGGGAAGGAGAGGTTGATGGAGATCCAGCAGCACGACGGCGTGGTGGTGGAAGTAGCGGGATTCCAACAGGGCTTCGCCAAGCGCTGCGGGAGGAGGGAGATGTGTCATGGGAGGGAGAGGGAGG
>NC_041388.1:185618523-185625296 GCF_002162155.2 Triticum dicoccoides | reverse complement strand
GCCTTGGCCCTTCCTCCAAGGAAGGGTGCGGCCAAGGGAGGAGTCCATCCTCCCCAAGGCACCTAGGAGGTGCCTTCCCCCTTTAGGACTCTTCCTTTCCCTCATCTCTTGGCGCATGGGCCTCTTGGGGCTGGTGCCCTTGGCCCATATAGGCCAAGGCGCACACCCCTACAGCCCATGTGCCCCCCCCCCCGGGGCAGGTGGACCCCCGGGACCCTCCCGGTGGTCCCGGTACGTTACCGATAAAACCCGAAACTTTTCCGGTGACCAAAATAGGACTTCCCATATATAAATCTTTACCTCCGGACCAGATGGCCGAGCGAGTTGGCCCGCAGTAAGAAGCCACCGAATACGAAGATCTATCCGGGGAGGAAAACCTCACCCTGGATCGCATCGTTGCTGATGATCAAAGGAGCCATCAAGCCTTATGATGACGACAGAGTGGAACTCTCAATGAAAGCATCAATGTCGGTGTCAAAACTGGCGGATCTCAGGTAGGGGGTCCTGAACTATTCGTCTAAGGTGGATGGTAACAGGAAGTGGGGGACACAATGTTTACCCAGGTTCGGGCCCTCTCGATGGAGGTAATACCCTACTTCCTGCTTGATTGATCCTGATGATATGAGTATTACAAGAGTTTATTTACCACGAGATTGGAGAGGCTAAACCCAAGAAGCTAGCCTATGGTATGATTGTTGTTGCCCTACGGACTAAACCCTCCGGTTTATATAGACACGGGAGGGAGCTAGGGTTACACAGAGTCGGTTACAAGGGAGGAGATCTACATATCCGAACAGCCAAGCTTGCCTTCCACGCAAAGGAGAGTCCCACCTGGACACGGGACAAAGTCTTCAATCTTGTATCTTCATAGTCCAATAGTCCGGCTGTCCGAGGACCCCCTAATCCAGGATTCCCTCAACCCACCGGAAGGCCTCTATATTTCGTGACAAAAAACAATCCCGCTGCTGACAGCTCGGACCCACCAGCTATATCTTCGCACGCAAGGAAGTGCTTCCTTATTACGCACAAAAAAATGAATACTCCCCCTGCTAGGTGGGACCCACCATATGGGAGGCTGACTTGTCAGCCTACTAAGTTGATGCGGATGGAGGGCTTTGTCAACTTAGTCAATATGAACGAGTCTAGCTCCAGAGACCGTACGATGTCCATCCAACGATTGTTGATGCGGAGCATCCCACGACCATCCCCATGGACGCCACCTCAACTATCCAAGCTCCAAGTGGACCAATGACAAGGGCTAGGGCACGTGCTATTCAATCCGAGGTGACATCACTCCTACTTGAGTTTTCTCCCTCTTCAAGTGAGACATGGCTACTGCCTAAGTCCGAGATACCATGTGTCATCAGGTACAACTCTCAAGACTCGGAGCCGAGGACTGTAGAAGAAGAGACAGGCGTCAACACTCTGGACAGCCCGGAACTTCCGGCCCCCGGACCTTCCGGCCGACCCGGAGCTTCCGGCCGCCGATGACTTTGACCAGCCCAGGCGTGCCAACTCTTGGGTTAGCCCGGACCCCGTCCCGGACCTTCCGGCGCCTGGAACCTCAGGCCTGCCCAGACCTTCCGGCGCCGGGAACCACCAGCCTGCCCGGACCTTCCGGCCCCCGGATGCCAGCACATCTCCACCGCGCCAACTCTCTGGTTAGGCCGGACCCTCCCCGTAACCTCCGGCGCCTAGAACTTCCTGCTCTTCCTGCGCGTAGCCACTTGGGCCGAGGCCCGTGTACCCTTTCGGCACCTAGACTATATATACTCTATCCCGTACGACTTTCTAGGGTTAGCGTTGGTTTAGCTCATACTTAGAGATAGAGCTTCGCTCATCCATCCGGATCTACTCCACGAGAGAGACCGCGACCCCTTTTCGGAGAAGATCCACTTGGATTCAAGACCTCCTCGCGAAGAAGATCCCCTTGTGGATTCAAGATCTCCTCGCGGAGAAGAACATCAAGACCTCCTCATGGAGAAGAACCGGCTACCTTTGTATCATCCCTAGTTGATCGTGGATCGTGTATCTTACTTTATGTATTCGTGGATCTAGCGCATGTGTAACTTGTTCTTGTTGGTTGAGTGATTCTCTTGTGTTTCCCCTTGTGTTTCCCTCGTTTCCCCCTCGTGTTATTCGCGGGATCCGCTCCTTTCGTGAAAGACCGGACCACTAGGGTTCTACCCTACATCATCTTGGTATCTAGAGAAAGGTTGATCACGATTTCGGAGCCTCCCCGTTGTGTTTCTAGCCTAATTTTGTTGTTTTTCGTCCTAATCCAAAAATCCCCACCAAAAATAGCCCCAAATTTTTTTTGTGATTTGTTCGTGTGTTGAGATTTTGTTGGTTTTGATCCGTGAATTTTGTGTGTGGCTCGTAGATCTAGCCTCCCCACCTTTCTTTTCCTCCAATTTCTTCTTTTTCCCCTTCGGATTTGGGCCTTTCCCCCAGTTTTTCCGCCCAAATCCACGATCCCGAAGTCTCTGTTCTTGGCAGAATCCCAGACCACCGGAATTTCCGGTCCAGCCCGGACTTTCCAGCCCCCGGACCTTCCAGCCTTCCCCGAAACCTCCGGACCCCGGACCCTCCGTCTTGCCCGGAACTTCCGGCTTCGACAGAAAGTTCGTACTACTTCCACAACTCCGCCCAAATTCCACCAAATTTTGTTCTGGTGCTCACTATATACCATATATACTTCCTCATACCTCCTCCACTTCCGCATAACCCAAATTTTTTTAGACCGTTTCGCTCTCCGACACAATTGCTACTTTGAGGTTTGAGAATTTGAGTTGCGGTACCGTATCCTTTTGTGTTTCGCCTATCTAGGTACGGTTCGACATAGACATCACCGCTGCTCATCTCCGCCACGGACGCGTCATCAACAACGACCACCTCAACTATGACTTGGTATTTGTGCCACCATTTTGACACCATACCGGAAGCAAGACCGGTAACCTCATCTTGGTATTGGACATATCACTCTTGCCACTACATTGATAGCCATCATAGCCTTACTCCTTTGCATTGCTTACCCATCGAGACTAGCCATTGAGTATTGCCGACAACGAGACATGTGCACATTAGTGATCATACTTCCCATAGCATACATACATCACTGTTGCCTATATTGGTATCATCTCTTGTGTCACAAAGTTGTCATCCCATACTCACTTGCTATCTTGGTTCGTCAAGCATTGCATGAGAAAAGAGCTCAAACATCAAAGAGACGACCAAGCTTTTAAGCAAAGAGGAAAGAATAGCAAAGAGCTTTTAAGCAAGAACCATCGCATCATACAACATTAAAATTGTCATACTCGACCATCTTGGATCATATCATAGCAACACCTTGCATACAACATATTTGGGATAGAAGTCGTTGCATTTTTGCTAAGTAGGTTGTGCACAAGTTCTTGTATCTGCCTATCGTGCAATCGTGCTAGCGTCTCTCTAGTCTTGTGAAACAAGAGCATTTTCGTGGATTCCACATTTTGGCTCACCCTTGGTTGCACAACCCCACTTATCTTTTTGCGTGTGTGTTTCTGTATACCTTATATGCTTGGTCTACTTGATACATTGCATCTTGCGAATCTTTTACAACATTATTGAAGCTCACTTACAATTACATCAAATTTTGTGCCACCATCCTAACCAAGCTCCACCAAAAGCTTTTACTTTTGTAGGTGTGAGAAACCGACAAGAACTCGTACCAATTGTGCTATTTCCTTGTCCTGCATTGGAGTGATCCTCGATCCACTTTCAACTTCTGTCAAGGTACATTTGGTACTCGTTCTTCTCTTTCTACCACTCACATTTGTCTTGGAATGATGGATAGGCCAAGTACTTCTACCAACCCACTCTTCATGGAGAAAGACAACGACATGAACTCCTTCGTCACCAAGAGTCCCCTCTTTGGTGCACAATGTGCTTTGCATCAAGAGCAACAAGCGATGAGTGAACGCATCAACAACCTTGCCACCGACTTGCGACTTTCCGAGCAACATACAAGGGACTACTTCGACCACAAGCTCGACGATCACAAGCAAAACAATGACGCAAGGATGGACGAGATTCATGCTTTGTTGCTCAACCGCTCTTCTTCCACTTCAAGAAGGACCCGTTCAAGTCGCCATTCCGACTCAAGTACACCGACATCGAACACTCTTCGTCGAGCCGCGCGCACCGACCGTCAAGCAAACCTCAATCCGCTTCGGGATACCGACTCTCAAGAGTGCCGACAATGTCAAGCCGAAGAAGCCTTTGCGCTAGCTCGAGAACGGCAACAACAACGCCAACATGAAGAGGAAGAACACATGCGTCTACACCAAAATGCACAAGATGTCGAGGCTCAACGTCAAGAACAACAACTCCGTGATGCTCAAGCACTTGAGGCGCAACAAGCTCTATGCGATGCGAGTCGAGCCGTTGCCGACCGAGGCCAACAAGCCCGTGAAGAAGAGGAAGCACTTTGCGAAGAAATTCACGAGCGACGATTTCAAGATCGCATGCATCGTCTAGTTCCCCCTCGAGCTCGACGCGTTCCTCCACAAGCTCGCCAAGACCAACAAGTTCATCAAGAGCATGAAAACAATGGGAATCCTCCGCGACAAGAGCAACACGAGGTTGTCAACCCTCCGCGTCAAGAGCACCACAAGTTGGACAATCATCTTCAACATGGGCGTCATCATCCCTGACCCCAACACAATGAAGAGCAACGCTACGGCAAGCTCAAGTTCACCATGACCAAGTTCAACGGAAGCAATGATATCGAAGAATACCTTTCATGGGCATTGAAAGTTGACAAGATCTTCCGTTTGCACAATTATGAAGAAGAGAAGAAGATCGCGATGGCATCCCTTGAGTTCCAAGACTACGTCCTCATTTGGTGGGAACAAGTCATTGAGCGCCACGAGGCAAGAGGTGATCCACCCATCACTACTTGGGCACAAATGAAGGATGTCATGAGAGCACGCTTCATGCCTACCTACTACAACCGCGACCTCTTCAAGAAACTCCAACAACTCAAGCAAGGAACCAAGAGCGTTGAAGAATACTACAAGGAGATGGAGATTGCAATGATAAGAGCCAATGTGACGGAAGATGATGAGCAAACTATGGCATGTTTCTTGAATGCACTCAATCATCCTATCAAGAAGATCGCCGACTTCCAACCATACTCAAATCTCATCGAGCTCGTGCACCAAGCTAGCAAAGCGGAACGCCAAGTGCAAGATGATTTCAAGTATGCCAAGTTCTCATCCAAGTCCTACGGCTTCTCCAATAACAAAGCTTCAATGACTCCAACACCGACTACAAGACCGTCTACTTCCAACATCGACAAGTCGACTTCCAAGAAAGCTTCGCCTACTACAAGGAACTTCAAGCCAAGAGCTTCATCATCATCAACCCCTACCGATGAGACCGTCAAGACAAGCTCCCTCAAGTGTTTCACTTGCGGAGGCCGAGGCCACAAGTCCTATGAGTGCACCAACAAGCGCACCATGGTCTTCAATGATGATGGCACTTATGACTCCATGAGTGAAGGCGAAAAGGAAGCCCTTGAGCACGTCGCCATGCACTGCCAAGTGAACAATGAAGAAGAACAAGTCTTTTGTGATGAAGACTCAAGTCCCGCACTTGTTGTCTCCAAAGTCTTGACTCTCCAATATCACTAAGAAAAGAATAACGATGCCACATATTCCACACCAAGGCCGGCATCAATGGACGATCCGTCAAGGTCATCATAGATGGAGGGAGTTGTCACAATCTCGCAAGTGAAGAACTTTGCTCCAAGCTCCAATTACCCAAGACGAAGCATCCACATCCATACAAAGTGCAATGGCATAGTGACTCCGGCACCATCCAAGTCGAGCACCGAGTACAAGTCTCCTTCAAGATCGGTGCCTATGAAGACACCTTGGAATGCGACGTCGTTCCAATGACCGTTTGTCATCTTCTCCTTGGACGGCCATGGCAATTCAATAGAGGAGTAGTCCACAATGGTCGAACGAACCACAACATCTTCAAGATGAAGGGCAAGGAGTACGTCCTCCGTCCAATGTCGCTAAGTCAGGTGATTGCCAACAAGCAAAACAGCCATCGTGGAGAGAATAGTGAGAGAGTGAGCCACCAGAAAGAGAGTGAGTGCCACAAGCCCAAATTGAGTGCCTCCACGATGAGAGAAAACAAGAACCTAGTTCTATTTGCCACCAAACGTGAGATGAGAGAAGTGTGTGAGAATCCATCTAGTGTCCTACACTACATCCTTGTGTGCAAGGACAATGCACCACAAACTAACACCTCTCACACTCTTCCTCTAGTGTTGTCTTCTCTTTTGCAGGAATTTCAAGATGTTTTCCCCGATGAGCTACCTCCGGGACTACCTCCGACGCCTCCCTCATCGTAGAGCCACCCTAGTCACCTCCTGGCACCCCACTGCGCCACCACCGCAAGCCACCACTGCCGCCCCGCCAGGCTCCTGCCATGGACGGCGCCGCCCGAGCTACAGCCGCGCGCCAGCTCGCCCCTGGACAGCCCGAGCTTATCCGCGAGCACATCCTCTAGCGCTCGTCGCCGCCACGCGCCCCCTTGGCAACACGACGAAGGAATCCGACGATCTTATCCCTGGCCGCCGCGGGACCGACCTCGACCTCCTATAAAAGGAGCCCCCGAGCTCGTCCAGACCCTCGGGCGACCTCAGGCCATCTCCCTAGAGCTCCCATAGCCAGAAATCGATGGAGGGAGGCCGCCTTCCTCATCTCCGGCCAGTTCGG
>NC_041388.1:185611725-185613853 GCF_002162155.2 Triticum dicoccoides | reverse complement strand
AGATACCATGTGTCATCAGGTACAACTCTCAAGACTCGGAGCCGAGGACTGTAGAAGAAGAGACAGGCGTCAACACTCTGGACAGCCCGGAACTTCCGGCCCCCGGACCTTCCGGCCGACCCGGAGCTTCCGGCCGCCGATGACTTTGACCAGCCCAGGCGTGCCAACTCTTGGGTTAGCCCGGACCCCGTCCCGGACCTTCCGGCGCCTGGAACCTCAGGCCTGCCCAGACCTTCCGGCGCCGGGAACCACCAGCCTGCCCGGACCTTCCGGCCCCCGGATGCCAGCACATCTCCACCGCGCCAACTCTCTGGTTAGGCCGGACCCTCCCCGTAACCTCCGGCGCCTAGAACTTCCTGCTCTTCCTGCGCGTAGCCACTTGGGCCGAGGCCCGTGTACCCTTTCGGCACCTAGACTATATATACTCTATCCCGTACGACTTTCTAGGGTTAGCGTTGGTTTAGCTCATACTTAGAGATAGAGCTTCGCTCATCCATCCGGATCTACTCCACGAGAGAGACCGCGACCCCTTTTCGGAGAAGATCCACTTGGATTCAAGACCTCCTCGCGAAGAAGATCCCCTTGTGGATTCAAGATCTCCTCGCGGAGAAGAACATCAAGACCTCCTCATGGAGAAGAACCGGCTACCTTTGTATCATCCCTAGTTGATCGTGGATCGTGTATCTTACTTTATGTATTCGTGGATCTAGCGCATGTGTAACTTGTTCTTGTTGGTTGAGTGATTCTCTTGTGTTTCCCCTTGTGTTTCCCTCGTTTCCCCCTCGTGTTATTCGCGGGATCCGCTCCTTTCGTGAAAGACCGGACCACTAGGGTTCTACCCTACATCATCTTGGTATCTAGAGAAAGGTTGATCACGATTTCGGAGCCTCCCCGTTGTGTTTCTAGCCTAATTTTGTTGTTTTTCGTCCTAATCCAAAAATCCCCACCAAAAATAGCCCCAAATTTTTTTTGTGATTTGTTCGTGTGTTGAGATTTTGTTGGTTTTGATCCGTGAATTTTGTGTGTGGCTCGTAGATCTAGCCTCCCCACCTTTCTTTTCCTCCAATTTCTTCTTTTTCCCCTTCGGATTTGGGCCTTTCCCCCAGTTTTTCCGCCCAAATCCACGATCCCGAAGTCTCTGTTCTTGGCAGAATCCAGACCACCGGAATTTCCGGTCCAGCCCGGACTTTCCAGCCCCCGGACCTTCCAGCCTTCCCCGAAACCTCCGGACCCCGGACCCTCCGTCTTGCCCGGAACTTCCAGCTTCGACAGAAAGTTCGTACTACTTCCACAACTCCACCCAAATTCCACCAAATTTTGTTCCGGTGCTCACCATATACCATATATACTTCCTCATACCTCCTCCACTTCCGCATAACCCAAATTTTTTTAGACCGTTTCGCTCTCCGACACAATTGCTACTTTGAGGTTTGAGAATTTGAGTTGCGGTACCGTATCCTTTTGTGTTTCGCCTATCTAGGTACGGTTCGACATAGACATCACCGCTGCTCATCTCCGCCACGGACGCGTCATCAACAACGACCACCTCAACTATGACTTGGTATTTGTGCCACCATTTTGACACCATACCGGAAGCAAGACCGGTAACCTCATCTTGGTATTGGACATATCACTCTTGCCACTACATTGATAGCCATCATAGCCTTACTCCTTTGCATTGCTTACCCATCGAGACTAGCCATTGAGTATTGCCGACAACGAGACATGTGCACATTAGTGATCATACTTCCCATAGCATACATACATCACTGTTGCCTATATTGGTATCATCTCTTGTGTCACAAAGTTGTCATCCCATACTCACTTGCTATCTTGGTTCGTCAAGCATTGCATGAGAAAAGAGCTCAAACATCAAAGAGACGACCAAGCTTTTAAGCAAAGAGGAAAGAATAGCAAAGAGCTTTTAAGCAAGAACCATCGCATCATACAACATTAAAATTGTCATACTCGACCATCTTGGATCATATCATAGCAACACCTTGCATACAACATATTTGGGATAGAAGTCGTTGCATTTTTGCTAAGTAGGTTGTGCACAAGTTCTTGTATCTGCCTATCGTGCAATCGTGCTAGCGTCTCTCTAGTCTTGTGAAACAAGAGCATTTTC
>NC_041388.1:185545998-185610463 GCF_002162155.2 Triticum dicoccoides | reverse complement strand
CGAAGAATACCTTTCATGGGCATTGAAAGTTGACAAGATCTTCCGTTTGCACAATTATGAAGAAGAGAAGAAGATCGCGATGGCATCCCTTGAGTTCCAAGACTACGTCCTCATTTGGTGGGAACAAGTCATTGAGCGCCACGAGGCAAGAGGTGATCCACCCATCACTACTTGGGCACAAATGAAGGATGTCATGAGAGCACGCTTCATGCCTACCTACTACAACCGCGACCTCTTCAAGAAACTCCAACAACTCAAGCAAGGAACCAAGAGCGTTGAAGAATACTACAAGGAGATGGAGATTGCAATGATAAGAGCCAATGTGACGGAAGATGATGAGCAAACTATGGCATGTTTCTTGAATGCACTCAATCATCCTATCAAGAAGATCGCCGACTTCCAACCATACTCAAATCTCATCGAGCTCGTGCACCAAGCTAGCAAAGCGGAACGCCAAGTGCAAGATGATTTCAAGTATGCCAAGTTCTCATCCAAGTCCTACGGCTTCTCCAATAACAAAGCTTCAATGACTCCAACACCGACTACAAGACCGTCTACTTCCAACATCGACAAGTCGACTTCCAAGAAAGCTTCGCCTACTACAAGGAACTTCAAGCCAAGAGCTTCATCATCATCAACCCCTACCGATGAGACCGTCAAGACAAGCTCCCTCAAGTGTTTCACTTGCGGAGGCCGAGGCCACAAGTCCTATGAGTGCACCAACAAGCGCACCATGGTCTTCAATGATGATGGCACTTATGACTCCATGAGTGAAGGCGAAAAGGAAGCCCTTGAGCACGTCGCCATGCACTGCCAAGTGAACAATGAAGAAGAACAAGTATTTTGTGATGAAGACTCAAGTCCCGCACTTGTTGTCTCCAAAGTCTTGACTCTCCAATATCACTAAGAAAAGAATAACGATGCCACATATTCCACACCAAGGCCGGCATCAATGGACGATCCGTCAAGGTCATCATAGATGGAGGGAGTTGTCACAATCTCGCAAGTGAAGAACTTTGCTCCAAGCTCCAATTACCCAAGACGAAGCATCCACATCCATACAAAGTGCAATGGCATAGTGACTCCGGCACCATCCAAGTCGAGCACCGAGTACAAGTCTCCTTCAAGATTGGTGCCTATGAAGACACCTTGGAATGCGACGTCGTTCCAATGACCGTTTGTCATCTTCTCCTTGGACGGCCATGGCAATTCAATAGAGGAGTAGTCCACAATGGTCGAACGAACCACAACATCTTCAAGATGAAGGGCAAGGAGTACGTCCTCCGTCCAATGTCGCTAAGTCAGGTGATTGCCAACAAGCAAAACAGCCATCATGGAGAGAATAGTGAGAGAGTGAGCCACCAGAAAGAGAGTGAGTGCCACAAGCCCAAATTGAGTGCCTCCACGATGAGAGAAAACAAGAACCTAGTTCTATTTGCCACCAAACGTGAGATGAGAGAAGTGTGTGAGAATCCATCTAGTGTCCTACACTACATCCTTGTGTGCAAGGACAATGCACCACAAACTAACACCTCTCACACTCTTCCTCTAGTGTTGTCTTCTCTTTTGCAGGAATTTCAAGATGTTTTCCCCGATGAGCTACCTCCGGGACTACCTCCGACGCCTCCCTCATCGTAGAGCCACCCTAGTCACCTCCTGGCACCCCACTGCGCCACCACCGCAAGCCACCACTGCCGCCCCGCCAGGCTCCTGCCATGGACGGCGCCGCCCGAGCTACAGCCGCGCGCCAGCTCGCCCCTGGACAGCCCGAGCTTATCCGCGAGCACATCCTCTAGCGCTCGTCGCCGCCACGCGCCCCCTTGGCAACACGACGAAGGAATCCGACGATCTTATCCCTGGCCGCCGCGGGACCGACCTCGACCTCCTATAAAAGGAGCCCCCGAGCTCGTCCAGACCCTCGGGCGACCTCAGGCCATCTCCCTAGAGCTCCCATAGCCAGAAATCGATGGAGGGAGGCCGCCTTCCTCATCTCCGGCCAGTTCGGTCGCCGCCACGCTCCGGTGCCGTACGTCGCGAGCATAGCCTCCCCTGTCCTTCCAGCGCCACAATCCGGCTCCCCTCGACCGTGCGGAGCCACCCAACACCCCAGCCTCGACCGGGAGCCACCGTAGCCCAAGCCCCCAATTGTTCCCGAAACCACCGTCTGCCGCGGAGCTCGCCGCCGGCGACCCCCTCCACCCCGCCAACCTATCGACCATTGGGAGGACCGCCCTGGACCAACGGATCCACCCCAGCCCTCAGAATCCCGCGGGGAGCCGCCGTCCGTTGGAGGCGATCGCCGGAGCCCTGCCACCACTCGGCCAGAGGAGAAGGAGGCGCGGGCGACTTGTCAAACCTGACCAATGGGCCCAAGGGACCCACTGTCAGTGACCCATGAGTCGACCCGTGCTGGCTTAAGTGGAAACGTATTCCACCGAATACGGCTTCTCTTGGGGAAAGCGTAAGCCCCTGAACCATTTTCTTTTTCTGATTTTTATTAAAAACAGAATTTTGACTAAACTTTGACTAGCTATAACTTTTAAAATACAAGTCCAATTGATTTGATTCTTTTTCTGTTGTATCTCAAAAAATTTCTAGTTTATTTTCATATTTATTTGAAAATTTTACAAACAACTTTTTTCTACTGTTTTGAAACTATGTGTTAATTTAAATTTTCTTAAAATAGGACTTTTGAAGAAGGAAGCAACTTTCAAAAAGTGCACCCCACTTACATACTCTTTAAGGCAAGCATTCTAAACCCTGTCATAATATTGTTGGGTGTTGTTTGATACAGTTACAACACCACCTTGACACGAATAATTCGTTATTTTATGTGAGGATATGATCATACTCATGAGTGCATAATGATGATTCCTAGCTGTTGGAATTTGATATGCTTGTGATAATAATCACCCTCGTATGCCTTTCATGCCTACCGGAAGGAATCCGGGAAAGTCTCTGTCTTGGGTAGACACGAACTTGTCTCAAATAATTCGTTGAGACGATTATGTCCAGTAAGGCATGGTGAGGTATGATGAGTGGTGATTCTATTTGTTGGTGTGAAATATATTTGTTATACTAACCCTGCAGGGAATGCCTTAACCTCTTGAGTCGACCGTAGATCGAGTCTTGTTCCAGTAACCCCCATACTTGTTTCATAATACCACTTGTCCCTGCCATAGGTAGGGTACAGTTCAGTAAGTTGTCAACCCCTTCCTAGCACACACCGTACTGAGAGGCCATGGTGGAAGATACTGGCTGCATCCGGTAGGCATGCCACCTGGTCCGGGGGCATGGGTGTTTCCGGTTGGAGCCGAGTGGGTAGCTCCCCTAGTTTGAGCGCGTTATAAATTTTTTGATCCCATGCTAGTCGAAGTTGTTGCCTCCCCACTTAGAGTTTTGCTTAACGGGTGTCGTGGGTGATTCCAGACACCGGTAAGTTAGGCTGGTGTGTGCAGTCAGGTGTGTTTTCAATTAAAAGACCGTAGACGGAATTAGTCCCGATGGACTAAAGGAATCCGTTACTCGTGGCTAAAGAGTACACCCTCTTCAGAGATTATATCTATTCGAATAGCTGTGTCCATGGTTAAGGACTATAGTCTGTGATGGGTCAAGTGTCGGTCATAGTGTCGGTCTTCGGAGGAAAAATTGCTAAACCAGAACATGGATCATGACCTGTGACTCGTGATGATTATGATTACTATTATTATGGACTAACCATTTACATTATTTGAATTATTGAGTATCCCTGGGACGGTTCTACCTCCTGGATATTCACTGTGATTATTCTCTTATAAGCCGTTTATGTGGTGTCGCTCAAACGCCCGACTATGGCATGCTTGTTATTTAAATTATTTATAAGCCCTTTATGTGGTGTCGCACAGACGCCCGACTGTGGCATGCTTGTTATTTCCTTTATTTATAAGCCCTTTATGTGGTGTCGCTCAGACGCCCGTCTGAGGCATGCTTTATATTATTATCCTTTCGAGGCGTCGCTTTAGACACCCGATCGGTGCATTCTATTTCTACTCCCTTATTGCATATTCATGTTGTATATGAATAACCTGCTTGCATGCATCATGGATTGTTATTTTGTGACTGACGTTGTGACCATAGAATATTTCAGAGCACGATTGTCATTTGTTGTATTATACCTGTGTTCATAATGTTTGCGAGTACATTCAAAGTACTCACTGGCTTGTCCCTGGCTATTGTCTTGGCCAGATTTCATGCATGGAGAGGATGCATTGCGATGACAGCCCCGGAATCTACGCGATGATGATAGCAGCCTCGCGAAGATAAGAGTTATCCAGGTCAGCTATTCCTGTGGGAAATGGAGTCCCATAGACACTGATGAACCACAAACCGCTTCCGCCATCAGCCACTAGAAACCTTGTGTTGTACTCATAGGCCAGAATGGTCTTGTACTACCTATTTTCTATTTTTGCTTGGAATTTCTGTATCAAGTTGGTGCCTCATCAGCTAACAGTAATCCTGGGGCTGGTGAGCACAAGGACCATTCTCTGGGAAATATACCCTGAAAAACCGGTCCTGACAACCGGGTCGGAGAGGTGCGGATGCCATCGCCGCCCTTCTATGCCGGAGGAGGTGCGGCCGTGCCAGGCTGCTGGGTCCCCGAGGATGTGGCTGCCCCCTCCTTTTTCTTCTTCAACGACGATGTCGGCCTAGCAACAAAAGAAGGAAATTTCAGGAAGCCGCAACGGAAGAAGGAGCAATTGCAAGGTCATGATAGGACACTCACTGGTCCACGGTGGCGTAGTCCCGCCGCCTCTTCAGAAGTGCGGAGCAGGGGGGCCTCACAGCCTGAGGTGCGGGTGCGCGGGACCCGGAAGTCGGCGAGGCCGCGGTCGCCCCGGGTGGTGGTCAGGCAGGGGCTTGGCCCGAGAGATCCGTGATGATCTGCTCTTCGTCGGGACACTGGCGTCAACTTCATCGAGGGGGAGACCCTGGACCTCGTAGTGACCCCAGCAGGGGGCATGACTTCCATCACTAGGTGGTTGTCAACATCGTCATCGTCGCGCAAGGCGCGGAGGAGATTGGCCTTGCGCGAGGGGGAGGTCTCCCAGACCCCTCCGGGGTGGCCGTCGAGTCCTCCTCCTCCTCGCTAGAATCGCTGGAGGACACCACCACAGAGTTGTCCCCGCTGGGGCCTCTGAGGGCGCCGGCGGCACAAGACCACATCCATCAAAGACAAGCATGGCGGCGGCAATCTTCGCCCCATCCGGACGGCGGTACAAGGGAACGAAGGTGTCCGGCGGGTACCCCTGGTCGTCCCCAACCAAGGAGCGGAGGGCCGTGCCCAGCTCCACATCAGACAAGGCCTCCGGACACGGGCGGAGATCGTATCCTTCACCCCCGAGCTTCCACAAGGGGCGCGAGCATGCCTGGAGGGGAGCCACGCGCTGCACCATGAACTCCTTGACGATCATGGCCCCCGCCAGCTTCATCGCCCTTGGACCGTTAGGCTTCGGGTCGGCGGTCATCCTCTCCAGCACCAACTCCACCCGAGGGTCGTCGTTTTGGGGAACGTAGCATAAATTCAAAATTTTCCTACGTGTCACCAAGATCTATCTATGGAGTCATCTAGCAACGAGGGAGGAGTGGATCTACATACCCTTGTAGATCGCGCGCGGAAGCGTTCAAGAGAACGGGGTTGATGGAGTCGTACTCGTCGTGATCCAAATCACCGATGATCCTAGCGCCGAACGGACGGCACCTCCGCGTTCAACACACGTACGGAGCAGCGACGTCTCCTCCTTCTTGATCCAGCAAGGGGGAAGGAGAGGTTGATGGAGATCCAGCAGCACGACGGCGTGGTGGTGGAAGTAGCGGGATTCCAACAGGGCTTCGCCAAGCGCTGCGGGAGGAGGGAGATGTGTCATGGGAGGGAGAGGGAGGTGCCAGTGCTTAGGTGTTGCTGCCCTCCCTTCCCCACTATATATAGGGCCAAGGGAGAGGGGGGGGTGCAGCCTTGGCCCTTCCTCCAAGGAAGGGTGCGGCCAAGGGAGGAGTCCATCCTCCCCAAGGCACCTAGGAGGTGCCTTCCCCCTTTAGGACTCTTCCTTTCCCTCATCTCTTGGCGCATGGGCCTCTTGGGGCTGGTGCCCTTGGCCCATATAGGCCAAGGCGCACACCCCTACAGCCCATGTGCCCCCCCCCGGGGCAGGTGGACCCCCGGGACCCTCCCGGTGGTCCCGGTACGTTACCGATAAAACCCGAAACTTTTCCGGTGACCAAAATAGGACTTCCCATATATAAATCTTTACCTCCGGACCATTACGGAACTCCTCGTGACGTCCGGGATCTCATTCGGGACTCCGAACAACTTTCGGGTTACCGCATACTAATATCTCTATAACCCTAGCGTCACCGAACCTGAAGTGTGTAGACCCTACGGGTTCGGGAGACATGCAGACATGACCGAGATGACTCTCCGGTCAATAACCAACAGCGGGATCTGGATACCGATGTTGGCTCCCACATGTTCCATGATGATCTCATCGGATGAACCACGATGTCAAGGACTTAATCAATCCCGTATACAATTCCCTTTGTCTAGCGGTACGATACTTGCCCGAGATTCGATCGTCGGTATCCCGATACCTTGTTCAATCTCGTTACCGGCAAGTCTCTTTACTCGTTTCGTAACACATCATCCCGCGATCAACTCCTTGATCACATTGTGCACATTATGATGATGTCCTACCGAGTGGGCCCAGAGATACCTCTCCGTTTACACGGAGTGACAAATCCCAGTCTCGATTCGTGCCAACCCAACAGACACTTTCGGAGATACCTGTAGTGTACCTTTATAGCCACCCAGTTACGTTGTGACGTTTGGCACACCCAAAAAACTCCTACAGTATCCCGGAGTTGCACAATCTCATGGTCTAAGGAAATGATACTTGACATTAGAAAAGCTTTAGCATACGAACTACATGATCTTGTGCTAGGCTTAGGATTGGGTCTTTGTCCATCACATCATTCTCCTAATGATTTGATCCCGTTATCAATGACATCCAATGTCCATGGTCAGGAAACCATAACCATCTATTGATCAACGAGCTAGTCAACTAGAGGCTTACTAGGGAATGGTGTTGTTTATGTATCCACACATGTATCTGAGTTTCCTATCAATACAATTCTAGCATGGATAATAAACGATTATCATGAACAAGGAAATACAATAATAACCAATTTATTATTGCCTCTAGGGCATATTTCCAACACGTTGAGCTTCGCGCGGAACAACCCGTCGTGAAACGTGGGCACCTCCATCGGCAGCACCAGCCGAGGGTGAGAGCACTTGGGATCCATCAGGACCCACTTGCTCCTGAAGCCCTTGGCCTTCTTGCTAGCCTTCGAGATCACATTGGTCTTGTTGGATGCGACGAAGTTGGCACACCCCAAGCAGGGGCCGTCCTTGATCCGGAGATAGAAGAAGTGGCGCAGCAGCGCCACGGATGCAATCACCCCAATGTACGCCTTGCAATAGAAGGCGAAGATCGACAATAGGAGGATGGTGTTGGGATGAAGGTGGAGGGCGTGAAGCTTGTAGTGGCTAAGGATGGAGTAGAAGAAGTCGGAGAAGGGGGGAACCAACCCCGCAACAACGCTACTCAAGAATAAGGGATAGAAGGTGCTACCCGAGGGCTCCGGCTCGGTGGAGCCAGCCCGGAGCGTGGTTTTCCTCTTCTCATCGCCCGTCGCCGTCATCATGAGCGCGGCGGCAAGGTTCTTCTCTGAAACGCTTGGCGCGCTCAATGCAGGCTCGTACTAGGATGGCAGAGCGACGGCCCGAGCTTTATTGGGCACCATTGGTGGTGGGTTCGGAGGACGATTTGGCCGGATCTGGAGTCCTTCGGAGTGAGGAGTAAGAAAGGGGATATGGAGCAAGATGATGGGGAGCAATGAAGGCAGCGCAGCCCGTGCCAGCCTTTTGTCAGTCGAGCAGTTGCCAAGGCAGTGTGGGGAAGCGGAGACCCCCACATCTCGTCAGTCGCCACGCGTCAATCAAGGCCGCAGGCAGTTGGGGCCCTTGGCGCTCCGCACTTGCCCCTTGGCTTCACCTCGAAGCTAAGTCCGAGTGCACCTTGGGCCTAGGGGCTACTATCGGTGTTCTGGGAACGTGCGTCCCCAGACTTTCCTGCTTGCGGCCCATGGCATGGCTCCACTAGCAGCCTGGTACGACCCATATTCACCAGCAAACACTCAAGACCCTCACGAGGGGCCAAGCCTTGCGAGGCGGACGCCACCAGACCTTCTCAGGGGCAGCCTCACTAGGCTGGCTCGCGAGGAGCGGAGAGATCAAGGTGAGGGGCACCTCGTGAGGTTCCCGTGACATGAGCAATGATGACCAAGGCCAGGCGGGTGCTAGGCAAGCGCCAGGCGGGCGCCAGTGGGCGTAGAGCACCAGTTACCTCTTTGGTGCTAAAGAAGCAGGAGCAGGCGAGGAGTCCCAAGGCATCAGGCATAGGTTTCCATATCGATGCAACAAGACCAAGACCAGCAGGACAGCAGGATGGAGGTCATCGCGGAGCGCACGACGGCGTCACCACCAGAGCCTTTGGCAGGCGCAGACCACATTTGTCAGAATAGCTTGTACTAGTTGTCCCCCTTCAAATTGGCCTCTATAAATAGGAATAGCCTCCATCATAGGTAAGGAGGAGAGCTGGGATCAGATCCATTCCACCCTCAGATGCACCAGCTCACCAAGCTTAAGAACACCTCTCCTCAGGAGGTTGTTCTTCCCTTGTACTTGTTAATGCTCAGCCTACAAGGCAATCCACCACACCACATTTGAGTAGGGTATTACACCACATCAGTGGCATGAACCAGGATAAACTCTTGTGTCCCTTGTTCTTCGAGTTCGACGAGCTGAGCTTTGAGATCGTGGTGAGTGAGTGAGCTACGAGGAAGGTGTCAGATTTCGGGTTCCGGCAGACCCTTGAGGTTCGAACACTGGGGTGCGCGCGGAGATTTTGCCTCCTACCTACCTGCACCCCTCCGCCTCGCTAAGATCTAAGCTATGGAAATAACAGCACAAGAGACACAGGGTTTATACTGGTTCGGGCCACCGTTCTGGTGTAATACCCTACTCCAGTGTGTGGTGTGGTGGATTGCCTCTTGGGCTGATGATGATGAGCAATACAAGGAAGAACAGCCTCGCGAGGGTCTGTTCTTGGCTGGGGGGGATGAACTGCTAGGAGGAGTTCAGTCACCCTTCTCTCTCTCTCTTCTCGATTCTCTCTCTGATTTCGATCTCCAACCGACCGATCGAACCGATCGATCTCCAACCGATCGATCTCCCTACCCTGTGGGTGGCTGGTCCTATTTATAGGCAAAGGCACTGGGCCTCTTCCCAAATATTGAGCGGGAAGGGCGCCAACAATTGGCCATTTTGAAGGGGAACATCTGGTACACTTATCCTGACTAAAGTTGGTCCTCGCCTGCCAAAGACTCTGGTGGTGACGCTGACTCGGGCTCCACAATGACATCCTCCCTGCCATTGGACTGGTCTTGGTCTCGTTGCACAGAAACGGGTGCCTTTGCTTGATGCTCTCGCCTGCACTTGATCCCTTTGCACCAAAGAGGAAAGGAGGACACTGCGCGGTTGGCGCCCGCCTGGCGCCTTTGGTCGTCATGGCTTGTGTCACGGGCACCTCGTGAGGTACCCCGCCTTGATCTCTCCGCCTCCTCGCGAGCCAGCCTGATGAGGCCTTGCCTGAGGAAGCTCTGTGTCGTCCGCCCCACGAGGCTTGGCCCCTCGCGAGGGTCTTGGGTCTGTGTTGATGAAGATGGGCCGTGCTGGGCCCCCCTTTGAGCCACGCCGCAGGCTGCAGGTAGGCAAGTCCAGGGACCCCCGTTCCCAGAACGCCGACAGTAGCCCCCGGGCCCAAGGCGCGCCTGGACTTGGCCATGCAGGGAGGCGGAAGGGCAAGCGCGAAGCGCCGCCGGCCCTAACAGCCTGCGGCCTTGGGCGCCGCGTGGCGGTTGATTGGACGTGAGCGCCTTAGCAACCGCGCGAGTTGATAAAGGAGCGGCATCCGCCTAGGCTTTGCTTTTTGCTTTCTCCGGTTGCTGCTCAGATCCCCTTTCTTGCGCCTCTCCTTCCTTCCTCCAAAATTTCCAGATCTACTCTGACCGCGTGACCTAGGAAGCCATGGCGCCTCGTCAGTCCCCGGCCGTAGCTTGGTACTCGTCTGCCCTGGACTCGCCGAACGTGTCGGAGGCGAGCCTCGCCCGGTTGCGCCGGATGGCGGCGGCGCGGGGCATCGACGGGGCGAAGGTGTTCAAGGCCGGCTCCGCCACCCCTGAGGGTCAAGGGAGCACCTTCTATCCGTTCTTCGTAAGCGCCATTGCTGCTGGCCTAGTGCCTCCCTTCTCCGAGTTCTTCTTCTCTGTCCTCCGCCATTATAAGATACAGGCTCTGCATCTCCACCCCAACTCCATCCCTCTCCTGGCAATCTTCACCTATTACTGCGAGGCTCACGTAGGGGTGCAGCCCTCAGTGGCCTTGCTGCGCCACTACTTCTACCTCCGGACCTCTCGCGGTCTGCGCCACTACTTCTACCTCTGAACAATCAAAGCAACAAGTGGATGTCCTCGAATGAGTAAAATATGCAATCAGCATGCTCACACAATAAGATAGCAAATGAAATATGTGGCAAAGCATGCACAACCAATTCTAGCATCTATCAAGCAATTTGCGATGACTAGGTCATCTATATATGAGTATATTGACTTAGGAGTCAAGTGAGAACACTTGATCGTAGGTCATACTCATTGTTTAAGCTCAAGTGGGGTTACCACTTTTACATAAAGCATTGTTTTGTTCACATCTTTAGAGTTGCTTTAGCTCAGTCTTAGAGTAAAGCTCCCCCTAGATGTGATATCCCCCCTAAGAGGGATGAACTAACCTTGGGTTTTGTCGATGATGACTTCATGTAGACATTGAAGATGTGGATGCTCAATGTTGATGTAGATCTCTTGGAGCTATCCATTTGAGTGAATTGCACTTTCAATACCTACATGGGTTAGTCCCACAAGGAACAAACAAGGATATCCATAGACATAGAGTGATGCACACAAAAGATGATGTCCATGAAAACTTTTAGGTTACCTTGTCCCTTGTCTTACCAACAAGAGGGTTTGTGACTCCTTGAACTAGTGCAAGATGTGGAAGTTGATTGCACTTGTTCTTGCCAAAATGATAAGAGTGAAGTATGTTGGCGGAGTCACCCTCAAGAACTCTCTAGTTCTTCTTCTTTTGGATCCACATCATCTTGATGGGAATCCTTGGAGTTGTAGTCATACTTGTTGAAGTGGAACTTGAGGTAGTCTTGGGAATCCACTTGACTAAGGTGTTAGGAGCTTCTTCAAATGCATCAATTTCCTCTTGAAGCTTGTCCTTGCCTTTTTGCTCGTAGTCTTGTGGTGGAAGATCATCTTGAGCTTGTGTCCCCTTGAAAAACTTCTCTTGTTGAGGGACAAACTTTGTCTTGGGGTATTGATCTTCTTCCCATTCAACTCCATTGGCATTGAACTTTCGTTCAAAACCAATACCTTGATTCTTCCGGTGCATTCCTTGCTTGCGCACAATTTCCTCGAATTGCTTACTCCCGGCAAGGCTTTTGTACACTCCTTTCTCTATAATTCCCTTCAATAAGCTATTTTCTTGCTCAAGTGTAACTTGGCTAAGAGAATCATTAGTGGAATCAAGAGAACTACTATAAGCAACAATATTGGATTTAGGATGATCATTGTTACTACTAGCGGAAGAATCTTTCTTGTTAGATTTGACTTGAGGCATGTAAGTGGATAAGAGTAAACGCTTGGCAATGTAAGAAGAACTCTTCTTGCGGAGATCATCATTGATTGCCTTTAAGAACTCATGCTCTTGCTCATGATTGAGCTTTTCAAAGCATAGCTTCTCATGAGCTCTTAAAAGTTCTCGATGATCTTCGAAGATAGTGTCATGAGCTAACTTAAGAGTTTTTAGTTCTTTAGTTAGAGCCTCAATCTTCTCCTTATCATTGTCATTCGTTTTATCTTGATTAGCATGATTGATTGGTCTTTCATCATAGTATTCATCACTAGAGTTGTCACCAAGCAAATCATCACCTAACAAGTCATCTTCATCACTATTGAAATCAACATACTCGGGGTGTGTTACCTTAGGACCTTTGGCCATGAAGCATCTTCCAATTCCTTCATTTGGTGAGTCAAATATGTCGTAGGAGTTGGTTGACACAAGTGCTAGACCGGCAACACCTTCATCTTGAGTATCTTCGGAGTCGGAGTGATAACTTCTCTCGGAGTGGCTGTCGGAGTCGGAGCCGGATACCCATTCACCAACATGAGCTTGATGTCTTCGTCTTGTGTAGCTCCTTGATGATTTTTCCTTCCTTTCCGAATCCTTGCTTCTCCGTGAGTATCTTCGTTCATAACAATCATCTCTACTCCTTCTCTCTCTTGGTGGTGATCCTTTGCTTCTTATTTTTGGAGAATCTTCTCTTATCTTGTATGGAGCCGTACACTCGTTGGAATTGTGTCCGGGTCTTCCACAATTGTAACAGTTTCTCTCTCGACTAGAAGATCTTTTGTCATTGTAGGACCTTGACTTGGAGCTTCTATCTTTGCTTCTACTCTTGTAGAACTTGTTGAAGTTCTTCACCATTAAGCTCAATTCTTCATTGAAGTTTTGTTTCTCACTTGATGATGTAGGGGCTTCACATGAGGCTTTATAGGCACCACTTGACTTGTTGTGAAGTTCCTCTTTATCCTTAAGTGACATCTCATGAGCAACAATTCTTCCAATCACTTCCGTTGGCTTGAGATCTTTGTAATTAGGCATCATTTGGATCAATGTGCACACGGTATCATATTTTCCATCCAAGGCTCTTAGGATCTTCTTGATGATGAATCTATCGGTCATCTCTTCACTTCCTAAGCCGACAATCTCATTTGTGATGAGAGCAAGACATTTCAGCGACACCTTCACCATCCTTCATCTTGAACTTGTCAAGTTGGCTTTGAAACACATCCAACTTGGATTCCTTGACGGAGTCGGTACCTTCGTGCATATCAATCAAAGTGTCCCAAATTTCCTTTGCATTCTCAAGGCGGCTGATTTTGTTGAATTCTTCTAGGCATAATCCGTTGAAGAGAATATCACAAGCTTGAGCATTGTATTGCAACATCTTCAACTCATCCGCGGTAGCTTCACGGTTTGGTTCTCTCCCATCAAAGAAGTCACCTTGCAAACCAACACACACAATAGCCCAAACAGCGGGGTTATGTCCAAGAATATGCATTTTCATTTTATGCTTCCAACTAGCAAAATTAGTACCATCAAAGTAAGGACCTCTACGGTGATAATTTCCCTCGCTAGACGCCATACTCTCCTAGGTTGTGAAACCAAGGCTATGACCACCAAAAGCTATGGAGATCAAGCAAATGGAGACCAAAGCTCTGATACCACTTGTAGGATCGAAAGTATGTCTAGAGGGGGGGTGATTAGACTACTTGACCAAATAAAAACTTAACCTTTTCCCAATTTTAGTCCTTGGCAGATTTTAGGACAAGTCAAGCAATCATCACACAATTCAAGCAAGCATGCAAAGAGTTTATGGGCAGCGGAAAGTAAAGCATGCAACTTGCGAGAATGTAAAGGGAAGGGTTTGGAGAATTCAAACGCTATTGAAGACACGGATGTTTTTCCCGTGGTTCGGATAGGTGGTGCTATCCTACATCCACGTTGATGGAGACTTCAACCCACGAAGGGTAACGGTTGCGTGAGTCCACACAGGGCTCCACCCAAGGGCAACGGTTGCGCAAGTCCACACAGGGCTCCACCCACGAAGGGTCCACGAAGAAGCAACCACCCACAAAGGGTCCACGAAGAAGCAACCTTGTCTATCCCACCATGGCCATCACCCACGAAGGACTTGCCTCACTAGCGGTAGATCTTCACGAAGTAGGCGATCTCCTTGCCCTTACAAACTCCTTGGTTCAACTCCACAATCTTGTCGGAGGCTCCCAAGTGACACCTAGCCAATCTAGGAGACACCACTCTCCAAGAAGTAACAAATGGTGTGTAGGTAATGAACTCCTTGCTCTTGTGCTTCAAATGATAGTCTCCCCAACACTCAACTCTCTCTCATAGGATTTGGATTTGGTGGAAAGAAGATTTGAGTGGAAAGCAACTTGGGAAGGCTAGAGATCAAGATTCATATGGTAGGAATGGAATGTCTTGATCTCAACACATGAGTAGGTGGTTCTCTCTCAGAACATATGAGTTGGAATGGTGTGTGTGTTCTGATGGCTCTCTCACTAAATGAGAAAGAGGTGGAGGGGTATATATAGCCTCCACACAAAATCCAACCGTTACACAGTTTTCCAATCTCGGTGGGACCGAATCAATGAACTCGGTCGGACCGAAAATGTAAACCTAGTGACCGTTAGAGATTTTCGGTGGGACTGACATGCAACTCGGTAGGACCGATTCGGTTAGGTTTTGGGCATAACGTAATCTCGGTGAGACCGATTACACAAACTCGGTGAGACCGAATTTGATAATTAGCTAACCAGAGAGTTGGTCAGGCAAACTCGGTGGGACCGATTTGCTCTTTCGGTGAGACCGAAAAGTTACAAAGGGGAAACACTGAGTTTACATTGCAATCTCGGTGGGACCGATTCGCTCTTTTGGTGGGACCGAAAAGTTACGAAAGGGAAACAGAGAGTTTGCAACCCCATCTCGGTGGGACCGAGATCCTTATCGGTAGAACCGAATTGCTAGGGTTTGGCAGTGGCTAATGACAAGTGAAACTCGGTGGCGCCGGATAGGAAGAATCGGTAGGACCGAGTTTGGCTTAGAGTTTAGGTCATATGTGGATATGGGAAAGTAGTTGAGGGTTTTTGGAGCATATCACTAAGCACATGAAGCAAGAGGCTCATTAAGCAACACCTCATCCCTCCTTAATAGTATTGGCTTTTCCTATGGACTCAATGTGATCTTGGATCACTAAAATATAAAATGAAGAGTCTTGAGCTTTTGAGCTTGAGCCAATCCATTGTCCTTAGCATTTTGAGGGTTCCACTTTCACATCCATGCCATGCCAATCATTGAGCTTTCCTGAAATAATTATCTTGGAATAGTATTAGCTCAATGAGCTATATGTTGTTATGAATTACCAAAACCACCTAGGGATAGTTGCACTTTCAATCTCCCCCTTTTTGGTAATTGATGACAACATATAGATCAAAGCTTCGACAAAAGATAATAAGCATGAAATATATCGTCGCTTTGAGAAGTATGTGATAAGTATGAGCTCCCCCTAAATTCGTGCATATTTAAAATATGCTTTGGACTGCAAATGCACAAAGAGTTAGAGTCATGGGTTACTCTTCCATGTCACATACATCTTGGTGGAGCGCTCAAAATGATAAGAATGAAATACATGCACTCATCACCAAGAATAATAAATGATCACACAAGATAGATAGGATAATAGCATTAAGCAAGCATTAAGTGTAGCTTATGATCAAACACATGATCATCAATGTCTCATAAGCATAGGGACGTAGTATCTCACACACAAGCAAACAAGGTTCGAAAAAAAACACCAAATAAAGCAAGAGAGAAAAGCAACACACTCTCTCTCGAAGCCTATGATCTATACATCTTCTCCCCCTTTGGCAACAAGTTACCAAAAAGTTCCTAGAAAATGCATAGCACTAGATCGACGCTCAGGCTTGATCTTCAGGTGGTGGTGGAGTCCGGAGCACTCCAAGGACAAAGCCTTCGGTAGACGTGGTCGGAGTCGAGGCTGAAGTGGATGCTGGAGCTGGTGGAACGGAGGCTATGGCTGGTGCAGACGTTGTAGCTCTGGTGTCAGCAAGTGGCAGTGCAGACGATCTCGGACCTCATGGCACCCTCGCAAAAGCATGAGTCATGGTCCTGCCTCTCCTCTCATTCATGTCGTCCTGGAGCTGCTCCACGGCAGTCTGTATCTCTGTCACCTTGATGTCCAAGTCATAGAATCTTTGTTCCATGATCCTCTCTAAGCTCGCCTGGTTCTGAGTCAGGGTGGCTATACTCTGCTCAATCCGCAGGGTGGACGCAATCAAGTAACTGAGCTGCTCTTGTTTGGTTTTCAGGAAGTAATCATATGCCTCCGCTTGAGTAGGCATCCTGGCAGCTTTCTCCTTCTTCGCCTTCTCCTTCTGAGCTTGTGCATGGGCAGATGATGGTTCATTCTCTGTCATCACAACTTCATTGTTCTCGAAATCTGGACGGATGGGCAGGTGTTCCTTATCCAACAAATATACGCCCGTGCCCATCTTGGAGTTGATGAGCTCCTGAATCTGAGGGGCATATCCACAGCTCCTCTTCTGATCTGCCGCAGTCCTTTTGATTGTTTCCACTATGAGGCTCATAACTTTGAATTTTTGAGGCACGTCAAAAACATGAAGCAAATTGATCGCGTGACCTCTGATCATCTTGTGATCTCCAGACTTGGGCAGAAGGGTGTGCCTAAGGATCCAGTTGATCGTAGGCAATCCTGAGAGCAGATAATGCACTGAGCCAAACTTGAACGTGTCAAGTGCTTCATTCGGAATCTCCTTGTACATGTTGGACATGGAGTTGTGGTCCATCTTTTTCTTGGCATAAATGTCCAAGTCATTTGCTTTCTCCTCTGGGGCATTGATTAGCTTCGCCCATTCCTCAACAGTAGAGTTGTACCTTGTACCTTCTGACATCCATGCGATCCTGCCATCCGGATAAAAGTGTGTTGTGGAGTAGAATTGCATGATCAGTTCCTCGTTCCACTTTGTGAGCTTCTGCCCAAGAAAGTCCTCTACTCCACACGCCTTGAAGCTGTCCTGAACTCCTGGGTAGTACTCTTCATTCTCCTTGATATAGGTCCAGTCGACCCATCTCATGCCACATACGATTGGCTTCTTGTCAAGTAGCACTGTCTCATAGAAATCTTGCTGCTCCTTGGTATGAAATCTGTAGTCCACTGCAGTCCTTCTCCTAGAAGCATATGGATCTGCTTCTCTCCACTTCCTGAGCCTTGAGTCTCTCCTGAGCTTCATATCCTCAGCCACAGGATGAGCATCGTTGTGGTCTGGGATCTTGGGCTTGAGCTTCCGAAAGACATTCTCTTCCTCATCCTCAGCAACAGTCTTAGGCACTGGGGCCTTGTTCTTCTCAGCTGCAGGAATGCTCCGTGTGTTCCTCTTTGGTGCACTCTTAGGCTTAGATGCAGCCTTAGGTGCTTCCTTGGGCTTGGATGCAGCTCCCACTGACCTTATGGCATCTCTCATAAGTTTGGCTGCCTTGGGCGCTGGTGCAACTGCCTCTTCTTCCTCCTCCTCTTCTACCATGATGGAGGCTTTCCCAAGCAGTCTGGCTACAGTCTTCTTCACTCTTTCTTTCCTCTTCTTGCCCTCAGCTGCAACGGGCTCAATGGGAGCAGGCTTCTCAGTTGAGGCTCTAGCCTTTGACATGGGTTGCCTGCCTGCTGGCCTCTTGATTTTCAGGCCTGGCTTTGAGCCTTGAGCTGGCTCAACTCTCTTGGAGGTGGCCTCTTCCTCTGCCACATAGTCCTCATCTTCTGAATCTGAGGTTTTCTTCTTCCTTTGTCTCGTGGCAGCCTTTGGCAAATTGCTAGGAGTGCTTCTGCTACCTTCATCAGATGAACTGGAGGGACTAGTGCCCTCACTCATCACCACTTGCTGCTCTGACAGGTTTTGGCTGTCACTCTGGTCTGACATGCTGCAAACTGACTGCTGACCCTGTGAATAGATTATAGAAGAGATAGAGTGGATGAGCATCACAAAATGCAGAGATTTTTGCAAAAAGAATGATCCAAAAAGTTAGTTTTAGTTTCCCACTGAAATCATCTCGGATCTACCGATTTTCAAACTCGGTGATACCGAAGCAGTTTTGGAACCTAAACTAGTGAACTCGGTCAGACCGAGTCATAGTTCGGTGGCACCAAGACTGCTAGGGCTTCACTAAGTTCAAAAATCGGTCACACCGATAGTAATTCTCGGTCAGGCCGAGTTTTACTTGTGCAATGGCATAAGCCAAATCGGTGGGACCGAGTTTTTCAACTCGGTGGGTCCGAGATGGTTTTAGCGGAAACCTAAACCTAGAATTTTCGAATGAAACCTAATCTATGAGCGTTTTGACTGGATAGAAGTTTATCAAACGTGGCCAGAAACAATGTGATCACAATGTGCTAGGAATCAGATTGAGGAATAGCACAAAGATCAAGTCCATACCCTAGTTCGGCGTGGACTTGCTATGGCGGCAACAGCTGGGCAGAAATCCCGTTGACAGCGACGGAGACCAGCGACTGGAGGCTACTGGCGGTGAGAAGACGATCCGGAGACCTCGGGGGCAGAGCAGGCTATCGCGCGGGCGAAGGGGTTCAGAGAAATTTCCAAATTTTGCCCGTGACTATATATAGGCCGACCCTGTCGGTGTGACCGAGTTGAACAACTCGGTGGCACCAAGATTCAAAATTGCGTGCAGTTACTGAAACTCGGTGAGACCGAAAGGTTCAAATCGGTTGCACCGAGATTGAAAACTTAGATCAACTTAATGATCTCGGTAGGACCGAAAGTGGAGTATCGGTCAGACCGAGAATCATAAAGAGCTTTTGGAAGTTTAAGTCTATGACGAATCGGGGACTCCGAGCACTCCTCACACAGAGTGGTTCGAATCTGACTTGATCAAATTTTGTGATGTAGCATGAATAGAGTTTGAGATGAGAAAAGCATAGATAGCTAGAGGAGGTTCTTAGGCATTCTTGTCCATCCACTTGGCAAAAGAAGATAAAGCCGAACAATCAAAGCAACAAGTGGATGTCCTCGAATGAGTAAAATATGCAATCAGCATGCTCACACAATAAGATAGCAAATGAAATATGTGGCAAAGCATGCACAACCAATTCTAGCATCTATCAAGCAATTTGCGATGACTAGGTCATCTATATATGAGTATATTGACTTAGGAGTCAAGTGAGAACACTTGATCGTAGGTCATACTCATTGTTTAAGCTCAAGTGGGGTTACCACTTTTACATAAAGCATTGTTTTGTTCACATCTTTAGAGTTGCTTTAGCTCAGTCTTAGAGTAAAGCTCCCCCTAGATGTGATATCCCCCCTAAGAGGGATGAACTAACCTTGGGTTTTGTCGATGATGACTTCATGTAGACATTGAAGATGTGGATGCTCAATGTTGATGTAGATCTCTTGGAGCTATCCATTTGAGTGAATTGCACTTTCAATACCTACATGGGTTAGTCCCACAAGGAACAAACAAGGATATCCATAGACATAGAGTGATGCACACAAAAGATGATGTCCATGAAAACTTTTAGGTTACCTTGTCCCTTGTCTTACCAACAAGAGGGTTTGTGACTCCTTGAACTAGTGCAAGATGTGGAAGTTGATTGCACTTGTTCTTGCCAAAATGATAAGAGTGAAGTATGTTGGCGGAGTCACCCTCAAGAACTCTCTAGTTCTTCTTCTTTTGGATCCACATCATCTTGATGGGAATCCTTGGAGTTGTAGTCATACTTGTTGAAGTGGAACTTGAGGTAGTCTTGGGAATCCACTTGACTAAGGTGTTAGGAGCTTCTTCAAATGCATCAATTTCCTCTTGAAGCTTGTCCTTGCCTTTTTGCTCGTAGTCTTGTGGTGGAAGATCATCTTGAGCTTGTGTCCCCTTGAAAAACTTCTCTTGTTGAGGGACAAACTTTGTCTTGGGGTATTGATCTTCTTCCCATTCAACTCCATTGGCATTGAACTTTCGTTCAAAACCAATACCTTGATTCTTCCGGTGCATTCCTTGCTTGCGCACAATTTCCTCGAATTGCTTACTCCCGGCAAGGCTTTTGTACACTCCTTTCTCTATAATTCCCTTCAATAAGCTATTTTCTTGCTCAAGTGTAACTTGGCTAAGAGAATCATTAGTGGAATCAAGAGAACTACTAGAAGCAACAATATTGGATTTAGCATGATCATTGTTACTACTAGCGGAAGAATCTTTCTTGTTAGATTTGACTTGAGGCATGTAAGTGGATAAGAGTAAACGCTTGGCAATGTAAGAAGAACTCTTCTTGCGGAGATCATCATTGATTGCCTTTAAGAACTCATGCTCTTGCTCAAGATTGAGCTTTTCAAAGCATAGCTTCTCATGAGCTCTTAAAAGTTCTCGATGATCTTCGAAGATAGTGTCATGAGCTAACTTAAGAGTTTTTAGTTCTTTAGTTAGAGCCTCAATCTTCTCCTTATCATTGTCATTCGTTTTATCTTGATTAGCATGATTAATTGGTCTTTCATCATAGTATTCATCACTAGAGTTGTCACCAAGCAAATCATCACCTAACAAGTCATCTTCATCACTATTGAAATCAACATACTCGGGGTGTGTTACCTTAGGACCTTTGGCCATGAAGCATCTTCCAATTCCTTCATTTGGTGAGTCAAATATGTCGTAGGAGTTGGTTGACACAAGTGCTAGACCGGCAACACCTTCATCTTGAGTATCTTCGGAGTCGGAGTGATAACTTCTCTCGGAGTGGCTGTCGGAGTCGGAGCCGGATACCCATTCACCAACATGAGCTTGATGTCTTCGTCTTGTGTAGCTCCTTGATGATTTTTCCTTCCTTTCCGAATCCTTGCTTCTCCATGAGTATCTTCGTTCATAACAATCATCTCTACTCCTTCTCTCTCTTGGTGGTGATCCTTTGCTTCTTCTTTTTGGAGAATCTTCTCTTATCTTGTAGGGAGCCGTACACTCGTTGGAATAGTGTCCGGGTCTTCCACAATTGTAACAGTTTCTCTCTCGACTAGAAGATCTTTTGTCATTGTAGGACCTTGACTTGGAGCTTCTATCTTTGCTTCTACTCTTGTAGAACTTGTTGAAGTTCTTCACCATTAAGCTCAATTCTTCATTGAAGTTTTGTTTCTCACTTGATGATGTAGGGGCTTCACATGAGGCTTTATAGGCACCACTTGACTTGTTGTGAAGTTCCTCTTTATCCTTAAGTGACATCTCATGAGCAACAATTCTTCCAATCACTTCCGTTGGCTTGAGATCTTTGTAATTGGGCATCATTTGGATCAATGTGCACACGGTATCATATTTTCCATCCAAGGCTCTTAGGATCTTCTTGATGATGAATCTATCGGTCATCTCTTCACTTCCTAAGCCGACAATCTCATTTGTGATGAGAGCAAGACATTTCAGCGACACCTTCACCATCCTTCATCTTGAACTTGTCAAGTTGGCTTTGAAACACATCCAACTTGGATTCCTTGACGGAGTCGGTACCTTCGTGCATATCAATCAAAGTGTCCCAAATTTCCTTTGCATTCTCAAGGCGGCTGATTTTGTTGAATTCTTCTGGGCATAATCCGTTGAAGAGAATATCACAAGCTTGAGCATTGTATTTCAACATCTTCAACTCATCCGCGGTAGCTTCACGGTTTGGTTCTCTCCCATCAAAGAAGTCACCTTACAAACCAACACACACAATAGCCCAAACAGCGGGGTTATGTCCAAGAATATGCATTTTCATTTTATGCTTCCAACTAGCAAAATTAGTACCATCAAAGTAAGGACCTCTACGGTGATAATTTCCCTCGCTAGACGCCATACTCTCCTAGGTTGTGAAACCAAGGCTATGACCACCAAAAGCTATGGAGATCAAGCAAATGGAGACCAAAGCTCTGATACCACTTGTAGGATTGAAAGTATGTCTAGAGGGGGGGTGATTAGACTATTTGACCAAATAAAAACTTAACCTTTTCCCAATTTTAGTCCTTGGCAGATTTTAGGACAAGTCAAGCAATCATCACACAATTCAAGCAAGCATGCAAAGAGTTTATGGGCAGCGGAAAGTAAAGCATGCAACTTGCGAGAATGTAAAGGGAAGGGTTTGGAGAATTCAAACGCTATTGAAGACACGGATGTTTTTCCCGTGGTTCGGATAGGTGGTGCTATCCTACATCCACGTTGATGGAGACTTCAACCCACGAAGGGTAACGGTTGCGTGAGTCCACACAGGGCTCCACCCAAGGGCAACGGTTGCGCGAGTCCACACAGGGCTCCACCCACGAAGGGTCCACGAAGAAGCAACCACCCACAAAGGGTCCACGAAGAAGCAACCTTGTCTATCCCACCATGGCCATCGCCCACGAAGGACTTGCCTCACTAGCGGTAGATCTTCACGAAGTAGGCGATCTGCTTGCCCTTACAAACTCCTTGGTTCAACTCCACAATCTTGTCGGAGGCTCCCAAGTGACACCTAGCCAATCTAGGAGACACCACTCTCCAAGAAGTAACAAATGGTGTGTAGGTAATGAACTCCTTGCTCTTGTGCTTCAAATGATAGTCTCCCCAACACTCAACTCTCTCTCATAGGATTTGGATTTGGTGGAAAGAAGATTTGAGTGGAAAGCAACTTGGGAAGGCTAGAGATCAAGATTCATATGGTAGGAATGGAATGTCTTGATCTCAACACATGAGTAGGTGGTTCTCTCTCAGAACATATGAGTTGGAATGGTGTGTGTGTTCTGATGGCTCTCTCACTAAATGAGAAAGAGGTGGAGGGGTATATATAGCCTCCACACAAAATCCAACCGTTACATAGTTTTCCAATCTCGGTGGGACCGAATCAATGAACTCGGTCGGACCGAAAATGTAAACCTAGTGACCGTAAGAGATTTTCGGTGGGACTGACATGCAACTCGGTAGGACCGATTTGGTTAGGGTTTGGGCATAACGTAATCTCAGTGAGACCGATTACACAAACTCGGTGAGACCGAATTTGGTAATTAGCTAACCAGAGAGTTGGTCAGGCAAACTCGGTGGGACCGATTTGCTCTTTCGGTGAGACCGAAAAGTTACAAAGGGGAAACACTGAGTTTACATTGCAATCTCGGTGGGACCGATTCGCTCTTTCGGTGGGACCGAAAAGTTATGAAAGGGAAACAGAGAGTTTGCAACCCCATCTCGGTGGGACCGAGATCCTTATCGGTAGAACCGAATTGCTAGGGTTTGGCAGTGGCTAATGACAAGTGAAACTTGGTGGCGCCGGATAGGAAGAATCGGTAGGACCGAGTTTGGCTTAGAGTTTAGGTCATATGTGGATATGGGAAAGTAGTTGAGGGTTTTTGGAGCATATCACTAAGCACATGAAGCAACAGGCTCATTAAGCAACACCTCATCCCTCCTTAATAGTATTGGCTTTTCCTATGGACTCAATGTGATCTTGGATCACTAAAATATAAAATGAAGAGTCTTGAGCTTTTGATCTTGAGCCAATCCATTGTCCTTAGCATTTTGAGGGTTCCACTTTCACATCCATGCTATGCCAATCATTGAGCTTTCCTGAAATAATTATCTTGGAATAGTATTAGCTCAATGACCTATATGTTGTTATGAATTACCAAAACCACCTAGGGATAGTTGCACTTTCAGCTTGACGTCCGCATCTCTTGGATAGGCTAGTGCCCGCAGCAAAGAAGCTAAAGGGAACTCCTGAGGTTCCATCCGTGGCAGCGCCTCTGCCCGCGGAGGAAGGTGACCGCGATGCATGGGCTTCTCCTGCCCGGTCGTCCTCGCGAGGCATGGCTGAGCCGGCTGGGGCGAGCTCAGCCCCCAAGGCCCAAGTAACTCCCGAGGTGCCTTTGCCTGCTGCCGCCACTACAGCCGTTGGGGCGTAGCAGACTCCGCCTTAGGATGCTGTGGCCGCGGTGCCGCCTTCTCCTTCTACTCCACGACTACTGTCTCTCCGCCTCCTCCTGCCGTTCTGGATCGTGCTACTGCTGAGCTGGACTGGCTGCAGCAGGATCTTCTTGGCGCGTACCCTCGCTTGGTGGCCATGCGCTTGGAGCTGGCTTCAGGATGGATTCGCTCCGATGCTTCGATTCGGGCGGCGCTGGTCTAGGCCTCGACGGCTTGCGATGAGGAGAAGCAGGCCGTCCTTGAGGCGAAGGCTGCTCGTGACGCAGCCCTGGGGGAGGTGGTCGACATCCGTGGTCGCTGCAAGGCGCTGGAGGGCGAGCTTCAAGGCCTACGGGACCAGCTCGCGAAAGAGGTCTGCCTTCACCAAGAGCAAGAAGAAGGCGTGAAGGCTCGCGAGGCGGCCATCAAGGAAAGGGAGGTCAAGCTCAGGAGGCGCCGCGACCGCCTCGGCGCGCTGGAGTAGGAGTTGGGGGCGAGAAAGGCCGAGTTGGACGACAAGGCCCAGGTTCTTGCCGAGGACCGCGTGGCCTTCACGGAGATGGAGGCGAACGCTCGCTCCTCACTAAGGATGCTTTACGACAGTGGCCTGGAGAGCCCGCTGGCTGGCGCCGAGGACGGCCCCGCCAAGCTGCTTCCCTTCCTGGTTCGCGCTCTTGAAGATGTCACCCTTGGCCTTGGCCCCACGGCCGAGGCGGAGGCGCGTGTCCTGTCTTCTGCAGCACTGACGCGGGTCCTCACCCACATCTACCTTCGCGAGCCCGGCGTCGACCTCGACAGCCTGCTGGAGCCAGTAAGCGGCGAGCATGCCGCTGCCGCTGCCGAGACCGTGAAGGGTCGCGCAGAGGCTTTGCTAGGGAAGTTCCAGGCCTTCAGCACCAAGCCGAAGCAAGGCACTGCCGACCCCACTGCTCCATGAGGTGAACCCACTCCGCGCTGCTCCACTGCCGACAAGTGACTCCATTGCGGCTCCTGTCCTGCCTTTAATTCCTGCACATGTATCATGCCTTGGGGAGGCGTTTAAACTTGCGTTTGGCATTGAGATAACAGTGTGGACTGTAATATTTGCTTTTGAATTCCTTGAAATTTATGCTTTTCCTTCCTACTTGCTTATGTTCTACGCCGGTAGAGCCCAGCCCCGCGCATACCTTAGCCGCCGTTAGCCCCGACCGGAAACCAGGACGGGACCAAGGAGTGAGGGGCTACGTGACAAGTTAGGCTCCTGAGTCGTGATGCTCAGGAGTCCCCCTTGGCGCACGAACAGCAAGTAGGGAGGTGTGATGTGGGTGGATCTACCGTTCTATGTCTGCAGAGCCCGGCCGCGCGCATACCTCAACCGCCGTTAGCCTTTCCAAACTAAGGAGTGAGGGGCTATGTGACCAGTTAGGCTCCTGAGTCGCGATGCTCAGGAGTCCCCCTTGACGCTCAAACGGCCTTCATACCTTGGCTCCGCTCGGGGAGAGACGTGCGATGAACCAGGCCCGGGGGGCCTGGCTGGGCGGCGTGCGTCTGGGCGTGACCCAGGCGCAGCCCCCGTGCCCAGCCCCCTCGCACCGCACTCCCGAGGGGAGGCGTTATGATGAGGCTAGACACTGAGCTCTGGGCTCCCTGAGGTTTATGCGGCCCGGGGGCCACCTCAGTTGTTTATCACCAGCGCGGAGCATAGCGCTTCTGTATGTGTACGGGCATAGCCGCTCCTCGGCGGTGTCGTCAGCCAGCGCGGAGCATGGTGCTTCCACTGGTACGTGGGAGGGGGCTCCCCTCCGGGAGGAGCCCCCGGGGCGTGTACAACCCCGCCTTGACACGTGGCTGGCACGGTAGGGCCTGGCGAGGTGTATCTGGGCACCCGTGAGCCAGCACGGGACTCACGGGGCCCTACCTCTAGGCGGGTTGCGCCTGGCACTGGGCCTTATCTTGTGATGTGTCCCTGCAAATTTGGTTAGATGCCGGCACTCTATGTCCTCGGGTCCCGGCCCTCGAGCTGGTCTCAGCCGTCGCTAGTATGCCAGGTCGCGATGCCGTGGACAAGGCCAGAGGGTGAGGGATGGAGAGCCAGTAAGAGCCCTGAGTCGCGATGCTCAGGTACCCCCCCTTTAATGTGCAAGTGGTCGGCATGGAGAAGAAGAGGTGCCGTGGACCGGCATCAAATAATCAAGCATGGTGGGTCGAACGCATAACCAGAAATAAACGCAAAAGGGATACATGCCGCCGGGTCTGGCCCGGGCGACTTGGGGATAATGCAGCCCGAGGGGCGCCCCCAACAAGGTAAGATAACAACATTAAATAAAAAGGGGTACATGCTGCAGGGACGGACCCACGTGGCCTGGGATTAATGCAGCCCTGGGGGGGCGCTCCCAGCTGGAAATGAAACTTGAAAGATGTCACCTGATGATGTTGAGGACGAAGGAGTGTTGGTGTAGCAGACTCGGTGGGCTGCGGAAGCCGATCCTCACGAGCCCCCAGGCCCAGGGGCCGCGGGAGGCTCCGGAGGCGCTGGTGGCTCCTCGCGGACCATCTCCATCTCCGCCAGGGCTGCGGAACGCCTGGCCTCTTGAGGCTCCATGATGTCCCTCATGAGGCGCTGGTACGTGGCAGCCGTGTTTGGCAAGCCGTAAGGCATGCGAACGTAGTTGTGGGGTGGACCTCCGCAGCGCCCCACTCGCGAGGGCCAGAGGCGCTCCAGAGAGGCGACTCGATTGAGCCCTAGTATGTCGATGCAGACGCGCAACCCACCATCCTCGCCTAGATGGGGAGCCACTTCTGGTAGGCGGCGGCCGCCTTTCATGACTCTTGACTCCTATAGCTCCTGAATGGCCTTGCTGACGAACTCCTGAGGGTCTGGCTCTCCTTGCCTTACTCCTTCTTGAGGGAAACGTGCTTCAAAACACGCCTCCATGTGGTGCCCAAGCGCCTCCCTCGTGACCTTAGCCAGGTCGGTGGCCCTCCAGGGGAGAGCCCCCGAGCCCTGCTTGAGGAGGGCGCTGGTCGTGCTTTCCTATGCGATGGAAGGAGGTTCCCCCTAGGCAGGTGTGGGCCCAGAGGGGCCTGCCTCCTGAGGGGCCGGGCCGGACGATGTCTTCTTCTTCTTGGGGGCGGTCTCGGGAAGCCTCCTGCTTCCGCGATCCGGGTCTTCCAGTGATGCGGCCTGAAAGGCTCGTTCCAGGGAACACACCGCATCCTTCTCTTCACAGGGCACCGTGATGACTCCGCCACTTCCTGGCATCTTGAGGACATTGTAGCCGTGGTGAGTTACGGCCATGAACTTGGCCAGCGCTGGTTACCCAAGGATGGCGTTGTACGGTAGGCGAATGTGAGCGACGTCGAAGTCGATGAGTTCGGTGCGGTAGTTGTCGCGTGCCCCGCAGGTGACTGGGAGGCGGACATGCCCAATTTG
The DNA here is from genome assembly GCF_002162155.2 of Triticum dicoccoides. NCBI lineage: Eukaryota > Viridiplantae > Streptophyta > Magnoliopsida > Poales > Poaceae > Triticum > Triticum dicoccoides. Next base: position 185,583,275 of record NC_041388.1, on the reverse strand, counting down.
GACCGTGGAGCTGTCGGTGACTCCGGAGAAAGGCTTGGTTGGCTGAAGCTGGCTGTAGGGCACTTGGAGGTTGTTGAATGTTTCCACGGACAGGACGTTGAGCCCAGCCCCACCATCGATGAGGCTCCTGGTGACCACCACGTTGCTGATGATTGGGGAACAAAGCATCGGGAGGACTCCGGCTGTAGCCGCACACTTGAGCTGATCTGCTGAGCAGAACGTGATGGCGCACGCCGACCATCTGAGAGGGCGCGTGGCTTCGAGCTTGGGGAGGACTGCATTCACTTCACGGGCGAACTGCTTGAAGATGCGTTGAGAGGCAGGGGCTTGAGCCCCGCCCAGGATGCAGGTGATCACGCGCGGCTCCTGGAAGCCCCCAGCCCCATTGTCCTGATGGCGGTCCTCGTTTCTCCTTGGCTGCGGAGGCAGCAGAGGGAGGCCTGCGTTGCCTTGCGGGCGATCCTCGCGAGGCTGATCCCTCCAGTCTCCCTCGCGAGGCGGGTCTTGCCAACGATCCTCGTGAGGTTGATCGCGCCACCCTTGACGCGGGCCGCGGTCTTCCCAGCGTCCTGCGTTCCTTCCTCCTCCTCGACCGTAGCCCCGGTCACCGCGGTCGGGGCGATGGCCGATCCTTCCTTCTCGCACGGCATGGAGCTCTTGACATTCGTTGGTTTTGTGGGTGTGGAGGTCGTGGTACACACAGTACCGACCGCCCTTGGAAGGTTCGCGCTGATCTCTGCCCTGCTTGGTGTCTGATTCTGCCGCGAGCACGGCAGCCCCCTTGCGCTTCACATCCTTGGCCTTGGGCTTCTTCTCTTCTGGGTCTGCGGCAGGCAGCTCGAGGAGGGAGAGACGCCCTTCCTCAGCCCTGGCGCACTTGGTTGCCAAGTTGAACAACTCCAAGGAAGTGGAGGTCTTCATGCATCGCCAGCTCCTCCTTCATCTTGACATCACGCACCCCATCAGAGAAGGCTGAGATGATGGCCTCCTCAGTCACCTTGGAGATCTTGAGGCGTGCATTGTTGAAGCGCTGGATGTACTTCTGCAGGGTCTCTCCGGGTTGTTGCTTGATGCGGCGCATGTCGCTCATGGCGGGTGGCCGGTCGCAAGTACCTTGGAAGTTGGCGATGAAGCGAGTGCGCATCTTGTCCTAGGAGGAGATCATGCCTGGAGCCAGGTTCAGGAGCCAAGTGCGGGCCCTGTCCTTGAGCTCCATGGGAAACCAGTTCGCCATGACCTTCTCGTCTCCATTGGCAGCATCGATGCCTAGCTCATAGAGCTGGAGGAACTCTGGAGGGTCGGCCGTGCCGTCGTACCGAGGAGGCAGGTCTGGCTTGAACTTGCTGGGCCACGCGACGCTGCGTAGCTCGGTGGTGAAGGCACGGCAGCCTGCTGTGGCCATGGGAGGCCTTTGGTGACGGAGAGCTTGGTCTTGCATGTCCCCATGCGCTGCAGCTGGGGGCAGCACGGGGTCTTGATGTGCGGGAGCAGGAGCATGGTCGCGACGTGCTGGAGCAGGGAGCGCCCGGGCAGCTTCTTGCGGGTGAGGGACTTCTTGGCAGCTCTGCTCTTGCCGCGCTGGCACCTGACGGAGCGGGTTCCGCCCAGGGGCCATGCGCCTTGGAGCCATGGCACCTTCTTGAGGAGGAGGCGGCCGGGGTGCCACCGGAGCTTTGTCGCCCGCACGGGGCGGGGTGCGGTGCAGCGGAACGGACGGCGCAGGAGAGCCCCCTGCGGCGCGGACGAGCTCGGCGACGCGGTCGAGCCATTCTTCGTAGACGTCGTCGACAGGATGGTAGCGCAGGAGCTCGTTTGCCGCGATGAGCGCAGCTCGAGAATCCATGGGTGCGCAGAGAGCGCGGGACGAAGAACTAGCTGGGGTGAGCGAGGGAGTAGCGGTGCGGCCGTCTTGCCGCACGGACGGATGCTGAGACGACGCTTGCTGCTCGTCCCCCGCTGGGCCGGTGGCAGCGTTGATGGCAGGTGACGGGGAACGGCGAGGACGCCCGCCGACAGGAGCCGTCTGGGCAACATGGGAAGCGAGAGCGGCCCGGCGCTCGGCGCGGGCCCGACGAGCGTCAGACATGGACGCGATGGTCGGAGGAGAACGGGGTGGTGGAAGACGAATTCCGGCGCACCCCTACCTGGCGCGCCAAATGTCGGATTTCGGGTTCTGGCAGACCCTTGAGGTTCGAACACTGGGGTGCACACGGAGATTTCGCCTCCTACCTACCTGCACCCCTCCGCCTCGCTAAGATCTAAGCTATGAAAATAACAGCACAAGAGACACATGGTTTATACTGGTTCGGGCCACCGTTGTGGTGTAATACCCTATTCCAGTGTGTGGTGTGGTGGATTGCCTCTTGGGCCGATGATGATGAGCAATACAAGGAAGAACAGCCTCGCGAGGGTCTTTTCTTGGCTAGGGGGGATGAACTGCTTGGAGGAGTTCAGTCACCCTTCTCTCTCTCTCTCTTCTCGATTCTCTCTCTGATTTCGATCTCCAACCGACCGATCGAACCGATCGATCTCCCCTACCCTGTGGGTGGCTGGTCCTATTTATAGGCAAAGGCCCTGGGCCTCTTCCCAAATATTGAGCGGGAAGGGCGCCAACAATTAGCCATTTTGAAGGGGAACATCTGGTACACTTATCCTGACTAAAGTTGGTCCTCGCCTGCCAAAGACTCTGGTGGTGACGCTGGCTTGGGCTCCACAATGACTTCCTCCCTGCCGTTGGACTGGTCTTGGTCTCGTTGCACCAAAACGGGTGCCTTTGCTTGATGCTCTCGCCTGCGCTTGCTCCCTTTGCACCAAAGAGGAAAGGAGGACACTGCGCGGCTAGCGCCCGCCTGGCGCCTTTGGTCGTCATGGCTTGCGTCACGGGCACCTCGTGAGGTACCCCGCCTTGATCTCTCCGCCTCCTCGCGAGCCAGCCTGATGAGGCCGTGCCTGAGGAAGCTCCGTGTCGTCCGCCCCGCGAGGGTCTTGGATCTGTGTTGATGAAGATGGGCCGTGCTGGGCCCCCCTTCGAGCCACGCCACAGGCCGCAGGCAGGCAAGTCTGGGGACCCCCGTTCCCAGAACGTCGACAGAAGGAGAGATCTTCGTGCGCACCCCAGAGTTCGAACCTTGAGGGTTTTGCCGGAACCCGAAATCCGACATTTGGCGCGCCATGTAGGTGTGCCCCGAAGCTTTCCTTCCATCGATCCGTGGTCCACCACTCCACCACATCCATTGTAGATGCACGTCAAGCTCGCGCCGAGCGCCGGGCCTCCCTGGCCGTGCATGTCGCACAGACAGCCCTTGTCGGTGGGCCTCCCCGTTGTTCTCCATCACCCGCCGCCAACGCCGCCACCGGCCCGGCGGGAAACGAGCAGCAAGCATCTTCGCTGCACCCTTCGGTGCAGCAGGACGGCCACACCGCCACCCCGTCGCTGACCCCGGCCGGCTCATCGTCCGACGCTCACTGCGCGCCCATGGACGCGCATGCCGTGCTTCTCATGGCACGCGAGCTCCTACGCTACCGCCCAGTCGACGACCTCTACGAGGACTGGCTGGACCGCATCGCCGAGCTCATCAGCGCCGCTGGGGGCTCACCCGCACCGTCTCTCTCGCTACCTCGCCCTCCTCCAGCCGTGGGTGACGTAGGCCATGGAGCGCCTCCGCCACCTCCGCACCAAGACGACAACCTGGCACAAAGATGTGCGGCCTTTCGGCGCGACCCACCGCATCGGGTGCCCACGCAAGAAGAAGGAAGCTACCAAGAAGTTCCCCGGCCGCAAGAAAACGCTCCTGCACTCCCGGCGCCACCACGTCAAGACCGCGTGCCGCCTACAATGGCGGTGCGCAGGCATCAAGAGCAGGCCCCGCCTCTGCAAAGGGCCCCGGTGGCCACAGCGGGCTGCCGGGCCTTCACTTCGGAGATGCGTAGCATTTTCTGGCCGAGCAAGTTCAAGCCAGACCTGCCTCCTCGCTACGACGCCACCCCTGACCCTGCAAAGTTCTTGCAGCTCTATGAGCTAATCATCAAGGTGGCCAACAGCGACGAGAAAGTGATGGCGAACTGGTTCCCCATGGCTCTCAAGGATGGTGCTCGCTCGTGGCTGCTGAACTTGCCCCCGGAATCATTCTCTTCATGGGGTGAGATGCGTGACCGTTTCATCGCCAACTTCCAGGGCACTCACGACCGCCCTTCGGCCGCGGGTGACCTACGTCGCATCAAGCAGCCGCCGGGAAAGACTCTACAGAAGTACATTCAGCGCTTCAACAGCCTTCACCTCAAGATACCCAAGGTGACGGACGAGGCCATCATCTCAGCATTTTCCGATGGCGTCCGCGACGTCAAGATGAAGGAGGAGCTCGCCATCCACGAGGATCTATTCACGGCTCTGGAGATGTTCAACATGGCGACCAAGTGCGCAAGAGCTGAGGAAGGGCGCCTCCCCCTCCTCGAGCTCCCTACTACCGACCTAGAAGAGAAGAAATCCAAGGCCAAGGACGTGAAGCGCAAGGGAGTAGCCGTGCTCACGGCGGAGCCAGAAACGAAGCGCGGCCGGGACCACCCCGAGTCGTCCAAGAGCAGCTGTCCATTCTGCGCCTTCCACAATGTACACAACCACAACACCAACGATTGTCAAGAGCTCAGGGCCATCTGAGATGGATGCTTTGGTCGATGCCCCGATCGCAACGACCGGGGCTATGGCCGAGGAGGAGGATGAAGTGGAGGACACTAGGATGACCACGGCCCCCGCTAGGAGTGGGGCGACTAGCCTCGTGAGGACCACTGGCAGGAGCAGCCTCGTGAGGGTGCCTGGAGGGACCAGCCTCACAAGGACCGCCCTTAGGGCAATCCTGGCCTCCCTCCGCTGCCGCCACCACCAAGAAGGAACGATGACCATCATCAGGACGAGGGGGCTGGGAGCTTCCAGGAGCCGCGCGCGATCACCTGCATCTTGGGTGGTGCTCAGGCCCCAGCTTCACAGTGCACCTTCAAGCAGTTTGCTCGCGAGGTGAATGTGGCCCTCCCCGGGCTCGAGGCCACGCGCCCGCTGAGGTGGTCCAAGTACGCCATCACCTTCAGCTCGGCGGACCAGCTTAAGTGCGCGGCAACCGCCGGCGTCCTCCCGATGCTCTGTTCACCAGTCATCAGCAACTTCCAAGTCACCAAGACCCGCATCGACAGTTGCGCGGGGCTCAATGTCCTGTCCGTCGAGACTTTCGATAGCCTCCAAGTGCCATACTATCAGCTGCAGCCTACCAAACCCTTCTTAGGAGTGACCGACGGCTCCACCAACCCGATAGGGCAGGTCCGCCTCCCTGTCACCTTCGCCCAGTGCGACAACTACCGCACCGAGCTCATCGACTTCAATGTCGCCCACATCCGTCTGCCGTACAACGCCATCCTTGGGTATCCAGCACTGGCCAAGTTCATGGCAGTGACCCACCCCAGCTACAACGTCCTCAAGATGCCAGGAAGCGGCGGAATCATCACAGTCCCCTACGAAGAAAGAGATGCGGTGTGCTCCCTGGAGTGTGCCTTCCAAGCCACATCAATTGAAGACCCCGATAGCGAGGGCACCCTATACCCTCCAGAGATCATCCCCAAGAAGAAGAAGCAACTACTCCGTACAGGGCATCAGGAGAGCGGCGTCTCCAGTGGTGCAGCCTCGGGATCAGCAGCCACACCTGGGGCGCCTCCCTCCCTCGCATAGGAAGGCGCGCCCGGCCCCTTCCTCGGGCGAGGCTCGGGGGCTCTCTTCCGGAGGGCCTCAAACCTAGCCAACATGATGAGGGGGGCGCTTGCGCACCACGTGGAGGTGTGCTTTGCTGCATGTTTCCCACAAGAGGGCACTGGGCAAGGAGCGCCCGGTGCTCAGGACTTCATCATCAAGGCTACCCAGGAGCTTCAAGAAGCAAGGACCATGCGCGGCGACCGCTGGCCACCACCCGGCGCAGCTCCCCATCTTGGCGAGGATGGTGGGCTGCGCGCCTGTGTTGACATTGCAGGGCTCACCAGGGCCGCATCTCAGGAGCGCTTCTGGCCTTCGCGCTGGCCGGTGCGAGGGTCCACCTCACAGCTATGTTCGTATGCCGTTTGGCCCGCCGAGCGCGGCTGTCACCTACCAGTATCATCTCCGGAGCATCCTTTCGTCTCAGGAGGCTAGGCATCACGCAGTCCAGGCGGAGATGGCAACCGTCCTCAAGGAACCACCCAAGCCCCCAGAGCCTCCCGAGGCTCAGGGCCCTGGCGGCTCATGAGGAGCAACTCCTTTAGCGTGCACCTTCATCTACTTCAACACTCCCTCGACAACGGTACCAGGTGAAATTTTCCGGTTTACACAGCTGGGAGCGCCCCTCGGGCTGCATCATTCCCAGGTCGCATGGGCTTGCCCCTACGGCATGTATCTTTCTACATCTTTAGCTTACTCTGCTTGGGGCGCCCCTAGGCTACATTATCCCCAGGCCACTCGGGTCAGTCCCAGTGGCTTGTATCGTTTTTTACATCTATCTAAACTAGCTTACCCCTATGCATAAGTTATCTACCATTGCCACCAGCCTGTCCGATACTTCGATAAAATGAACGTCGTACGCCCTTGCAGGCCCGCCCCGACCGCCTCATGATTAAGGATGGGCACGACGTCTGTGCTCGGGTCCGTCCCTGCAGCGTCACCAAACCCGAGAGGCTGAGCTCTAGCTCGCGGGCCTGCCCCATGAACGGCACCTCCCATGGCCCTTCGTGCCTTGTTCTCGCATAAGCTAATCGAGGACGGACATGCCAGGGCGCACGACCCGGTGCCTCGCCACCATGGGAGCCGCACACAGGTCGTCTTTCTTCAGGATCCTTCGCATGAGAAGTCTAGGCACGGTGTATGTGCTCGGGTCCGTCCCTAAATCATTGATAAACCGAACGGCTGAGCTCTTCCTCGCAGGCCGGCCCCGTTCACGTCACCTCCTGGGGTCGTTGGTGTTTGGCCTTCTCATCTGATGGCCTCAGGAGATTCGTCCGGCGCAGGTTACCTAACCATCTCGCAGGATTACCGTAGGCATCAAGAATAAAGACCAGGCGCAAACCTCCTTGAGGTAGGGCCTCGTGAGTCCTCACGAGTGCCCAAACACACCTCGTCTAGCCCTGCCATGCAAGCCACGTGTCAGGGTGGGGTTGTACACGCCCTGGGGCTCCATGCATAGGGAGCCCTCACCCACGCGCCAGTGGAAGCACCATGCTCCGTGCTGGCAGTCGACACGGTCGAGGAGCGGTTATGCTCATGCAAGTGTGGTAGCACCATGCTCCGCGCTGGTGATAAACAACTGAGGGTGGCTCCATGGCCGTACCAACCTCAGGGAGCCTCCGGGCTCAGTGTCCAGCCTCACCGCAACACTTTCCCCTCGGGAGAGCTACCCGAGGGGCTGGGCACGGGGGCTGCGCTCGGGTCACACCCAAGTGTATGCCACCCTACCAGGTCCCTTGGACCTGGTCGTCACGCGCGCTACCAAGCGGAGCCAAGGTATGAAGGTCGGTTGGAAGTCAAGGGCGGCTCCTGAGCATCGCGACTCAGGAGCCTAACTGGGTACATAGCCCCTCACCCCTTGGTCTTGTCCTGGCGATCTGGACGACCAAATGATGGCTGAGGTATGCATGGGGTCGGGCCCCGCCGATGTAGAACACTAGGCCTACTTACGCACCTCCTTTCTATAAGCTGTTTGCGCGTCAAGGGGGACTCCTGAGCATCGTGACTCAGGAGCCTAACTGGCCATGTAGCCCCTCACCCCTTGGCCTCGTCCTGGTGATCCGGATGATCCAACAGCGGCTGAGGTACGTGCGGGGTCGGGCCCTGCCGACGCAGAACACCAAAGGAAATGGAAAGGAAATTGCGGAATCCCAAACAAATACTACAAGACATATTGTTTTTTGAATACCAAACACAAGTTTAAACGCCTCCATGAGGCATGGTTCATGTTGCAGAAGCAAAGCAGGAAAAGGAGCCGCCAGCAAGCCATCTCGTCATCCCTGGACGCCGTCGTCACTTACAAAAGGTGACGCTTCAATGTCGACGTTGCCTCACCAGCGCCGCCTACGGGAGTTGCAGGTTCGGCAGCGCCGCCAGTCGGGGGCGCAGGGTCGATGGCGTGGAACTTCTTCAGCAAGGCCTCAAACCGGCTCTTCACAGCTTCGGCAGCGACTGCGCAGCGCTCGTCATCCATGGGCTCGAGCAACTCATCAAGGTCGACGTCAGGATCGTGAAGATGGAGGTGGGTGAAGACGCGTGTTAGTGTAGCAGAGGAGAGCGCACGGGTTTCCCCCTCCACCAAGGGGCCGATCCCGTCGATGACGTTTTCAACCGCCGCGACAAGATGAGGAAGCAGCTGGGTGGGGCCCTCGTCGTCTGTCGCCAGCGGCTCCTCCAAGCCCTTCTCGTAGAGTGCCTGCAGCGCCACGTGAGACTTCTCTTCAAGGGACCTGAAGGCGACGCGGTCCTCAGCCAGGACCTCCACCTTGGCTTCCAACTCGGCCTTCTATGTCTTCATCTCCTGCTCCAGCTTTCCAACCGGCTGCGCTCCGTTGCCTGTGCCCTTGCCAACTGCTCCAGCTCGGCATCGGAACCTTTGACAACATCCTCTCGGGCCTTCATCTCCTCCTCCTCCGCCTTGCGGGCTCGAGCCTCGTCCACGCGCTCGTTGCGCTTGGCCTCCAGCTCGGCCTCCAGCAACTGACAGTGATCCTGGGCGGCCCCGACATCCTTCACAACCACCTCGCGGGCGGCCGTGGCTTGGGCAGTGGCCTGCTTGTCCTTCTCGGAAGCCCCACGGCGTGGTTCGGCACCTCCCAGATGTATGCGTCAGAGTGCAACCAGCCCGAGGTCAACTCCAGGTGCCTGGCCACTAGGCGATAGAAGGAGAATGTCGCGCCGTCGCTAGGACCTGCAGGTCGACATCGGCGGAAGAAGAAGGCAGCATTGTCGCCAGGACCTACAAGTCGACAGCGACGGAAGAAGAAGCCATGAGCTCCGGAACCTGCGGTGACTTGGCCAGTGAGCTGGGGACAAGCGCCACGGGAGCCGACGTAGCATCAGGAGTCGCTCTCCCTTGGGGACGCCCCTCCAGGCCTCGCGAGGAAGATCGGGCCGGAGAGGTGCGGACGCCATCGCCGCCCTTCTACGTCGGAGGAGCTGCGGCCGTGCCAGGCTGCTGGGTCCCCGAGGTTGTGGCCGCCCCCTCCTTCTTCTTCTGCGGCGACAACGTCTTCTTAACATCACAAGAAGGAAACATCAGGAAGCCGCAACAAAAGCAGGAGCAAGGGAAAGGTCATGACAGGACACTCACTGGTTCACGGCTGTGTAGTCCTACCGCCTCTTCAGAAGTGCGGAGCTGGGGGGCCTTGTGGCCTGAGGTGCACGCACGCGGGCCCCGGAAGTTGGCGAGGCTGCGGTGGCCCCGTGCGGTGGTGAGGCAGGGGCATCGCCGTGAGAGATCAGCGACGATCTGCTCTTCGTCGAGACACCGGGTGTTGGCTTCCTCGAGGGGGAGACCCTGGAACTCGTAGTGACCCCAGCAGGGGGCATGACTTCCCTCACTGGGTGGTCATCAACATCGTCGTCGTCAGGCAAGGCGCGGAGGAGATCGGCCTTGCATCAGGGGGAGGTCTCCCAGACCCCTCCAGGGTGGCCGCCGAGTCCTCCTTGTCCTCCTCTCCAGAATCTCTGGAGGACACCACCACCGGAGCCATCACCGTCGGGGCCTCTAACGGCGCCGGCGGCAGAAGACCAAGTCCATCAAAGACAGGCATGGCGGCGACAATCTTCCCCCATCCGGACGGCGGTCCAAGGGAACGAAGGTGTTTGGCGGGTACCCCTAGTCGTCCCCAACCAAGGAGCGGAGGGCCGTGCCCAGCTCCATGTCAGACAAGGCCTCCGGACGCGGGCGGAGGTTGTCTCCTTCACCCCCGAGCTTCCATAAGGGGCGCGAGCGCACCTGGAGGGTAGCCACGTGCTGCGCCATGAACTCGTTAACAATCATGGCCCCTGCAAGCTTCACTGCCCTTGGGTCGTCAGGCTTTAGGTCGGTGGTCATCCTCTCTAGCACCAACTCCGCCCGAGGGTCGTCGAGCTTTGCGCGGAACCACCTGTTGTGAGACGTGGGCATCTCCGTCGACAGCACCAGCCGGGGGTGAGAACACTTGGCATCCATGAGGACCCACTTGCTCCTGAAGCCCTCGGCCTTCTTCCTGGCCTTCGAGATTGCATTGGTCTTGTTGGCTGCGACGAAGTTGGCACACCCTGAGAAGGGGCCGTCCTTGATCCGGAGATAGAAGAAGTGGTGCAGCAGCGCCACGGATGGCATCACCCCAACGTACGGCTCATAATAGAAGGTGAAGATCGACAGAAGGAGGATGAGGTTGGGATGAAGGTGGAGGGCGTGAAGCTTGTAGTGGCTAAGGACAGAGTAGAAGAAGTCGGAGAAGGGGGGCACCATCCCCGCAACAACACTACTCATGAAGAAGGGATAGAAGGTGCTACCCGAGGGCTCTGGCTCGGCAGAGCCAGCCTGGAGCATGGTTTTCCTCTTCACATCACCCGGCGCCGTCATCAGGAGCACGACGGCAAGGTTCTCCGAAATGCTTGGCGCGCTCAACGCAAGCTCATACCAGGATTCGGGCGGATCTGGAGTCCTTTGGTGCGAGGAGTAAGAAAGAGGATCTGTACCAAGACGAAGGGGAGCAATGAAGGTGGCGCAGCCCGTGCCAGCCTTTTGTCAGTAGGGCAGCGTGGGGAACCGGAGACGCCCACGTCCCGTCAGTCGCCACGCGTCAATCAAGGCCACAGGTGGTTGGGTCCCTCGGCGCTCCGCATTTACCCCTTGGCTTCGCCTCGAAGCCAAGTCCGAGCGCGCCTTGGGCCCAGGGGCTACTATTGGCATTCTGGGAACAGGGGTCCCTAGACATGCCTGCGTGCGGCCCACGGTGTGGCTCCTCTAGCGGCCTGGTATGGCCCATCTTCACCAGCAAACACTCAAGACCCTCGCGAGGGGCCAAGCCTCACGAGGCGGACAACACAAGACCTTCTCGAGGGCAGCCTCACTAGGCTGGCTCGCTAGGAGCAGAGAGATCAAGGTGAGGGGCACCTCGTGAGGTTCCCGTGACATGAGTAATGATGACCAAGGCCAGGCGGGTGCCACGCGAGTGCCAGCGGGCGCAGAGCACCAATTGCCTCTTTGGTGCTAAAGGAGAAGGCGCAGGCAAGGAGTCCCGAGGCATCAGGCAAAGATTTCCATATCGGTGCAACAAGACCAAGACCACAAGGACGGCAGGACGGAGGTCATCACGGAGCCCACGCCGGCGTCACCACCAGAGCCTTTGGTAGGCGAAGGCAACCTTTTGTCAGGATAGCTTGTACTAGCTGCCCCCCTTCAAATTGGCCGTTGTGGGATCCCTTCCCGCCTAATATTTGGGAAGAGGACCAGGGCTTCTATAAATAGGACTAGCCTCCACCATAGGTAAGGAGGAGAGCTGGCATTGGATGCATTCCACCCTCATACGCACCAGCTCACCGATCTTAAGAACACCTCTCCTCAGGAGGCTGTTTTCCCTTGTACTTGTTCATCCTCAGCCTACAAGGCAATCCACCACACCACAATGGAGTAGGGTATTACACCACATCGGTGGCCCGGACTAGTATAAACTCTTACGTCCCTTGTTCTTCGAGTTCGATGAGCTGAGCTTTTTGATCGTGGTGAGTGAGTGAGCTAGGGGGAAGGAGAGATCTTCATGCGCACCCCAGAGTTCGAACCTTGAGGGTTTTGCCGGAACCCGAAATCCGACATGCACCCAACGCGATTAGGGGTTTTCAATCCCTTCATGGTTATTTGCAAAGTGGGATATGATATAGACGGATAAACAGTAATGTAATATTTTTGGTATTTTTGGTTTGTTAATCAGAAAGTAAAAGATTGCAAAGAAAGTAAATCGTAAACTAAAATTGTAGATCAAAAACTTATATGATGGAAAATATATGATTATATGATGGAAAATAGACTCGAGGGGCATAGGTTTCACTAGAGGCTTCTCTCAAGACAGAATTTATTACGGTGGGTGAACAAATTACTGTCTAGCAATTGATAGAAAAGCGCAAAGTTATGTTGATATCTAAGGCAATGATCATGAATATAGGCATCACATCCGTGTCAAGTAGACCAAAACGATTCTGCATCTACTACTATTACTACACACATCGACAGCTATCCAGCATGCATCTAGAGTATTAAGTTCACAAAGAATGGAGTAACGCCTTAATAAGCAAGATGACATGATGTAGAGGAATTAACTCAAGCAATATGATGAAAACCCCATCTTTCTATCCTCGATGGCAACAATACAATATGTATCGGTTCCCCTTTTGTCACTAGGATTGAGCACCGCAAGATTGAACCCAAAACTAAGCACTTCTCCCATTGCAAGAAAAAACAATCTAGTTTGCCAATCCAAACCGATAGTTTGAAGAGACTTGTAAAGATATCTGATACGTCTCCAACGTATCTATAATTTATAGTATTCATGCCAACATATTATCATTCTTGGATGTTTTACAATCATTTTATAGCAACTTTATATCATTTTTTGGGACTAACTTATTGACCCAGTGCCCAGTGCCAGTTGTTGTTTTTTGCTTGTTTTTTACATCATAGGAAATCAATATCAAATAGAGTCCAAACACTGCGAAATTTTTTGTGGATTTTTATGGACCAGAAGACCACCAATGGGCTAGACTAGCACCTGGGTGGTGCCCTGGGGGTGGGGGGCACAACCCACTAGGTCGTGCCTAGGGGCCCAGGCGCGCCCAGGTGGATTGTGCCCACCTTGGTGGCCTCCTACACCCCCTCTTTACCCCATAAATTCCCAAATATTCCGAAAACCATCAGGGTTATCCTAGATTAGAAGTTCCACCGCCGCAAGCCTCTATAGCGACCGAAAACCAATCTAGACCCTGTTCCGGCACCCTGCCGGAGGGGACAATCATCTCCGGTGGCCATCTTCATCATCCCGGTGGCCACCATGATGAGGAGGGAGTAGTTCACCCTCGAGGCTGAGGGTTTGTACCAGTAGCTATGTGTTTAATATCTCTCTCATGTTCTTGAGATGTAATGATCTTGATGTATCGCGGGATTTGTTAATATAGTTGGATCATATAGTGTTTCCCCCTCTCCATCTTGTTGGGATGAATTGAGTTTTTCCCTTTGAGATTTCATTGTTTTCGGATTGAATGCTTTTATGGATTTGAGAACACTTGATATATGTCCTGCAATTGAATACTCATAGTGACAATGTGGTATCGTATTGATTCACTTGATATATGTTTTGGCACTCAGCTCACGGATTCCCGAGGTGACATTGGGGTAATCTATTCATAGGGGTTGATGCGCGGTCTTGTCTTTGTTTCTCCGGTAGAAATTTGGGGCACTTTTGAAGTTCTTTGTGTTGGATTGAATATTATAAATCTGAATTTACTTTGGTGTTATTTTAGTATGAACTCTTGGTTAGATCGATCGGAAAGAATAGCTTCGTGTTATTTTAGTATGAACTCTAGGATAGATTGATCGGGAAGAATAGCTTTGAGGTGGTTTCGTACCCTACAAACAATTTCGTCTTATGTTCTCCGCTAGATAGGAACTTTGGAGTGATTCTTCATTGCACGTTGAGGGATGGCTATATGATCCAGTTATATTAGCACTGTTGAGAGATTGCACTAGCGAAAGTACGGACCCTAGGCCTCATTTTCATGAATTGCAATACTGTTTTTGTGCCCGTTTACTATTTTCTACCTTGCTGTTTTTATTTATTCAGATTATAAAAATACATTTCTACCATCCATATTACCCTTTTATCACCATCTCTTCGCCGAACTAGTGCTCCTACACAACTTGCCATTGTATTAGGTGTGTTGGGGACACAAGAGATTTCTTGTATTTGGTTGCAGGGTTGTTTGAGAGAGACCATCTTCATCCTACGACTCCCACGTATTGATAAACCTTAGGTCATCCAATTGAGGAAAATTGCGACTGTCCTACAAAACTCTGTGCTTGGAGGCCCAACACGAGTCTACAAGAATAAAGTTGCATAGTAGACATCAATATCAAATCATGCATATAAGAATTCCGAGAAGATTCAAATAATATTCATAGAAAAGTGATCATAAATCCACAATTCATTGGATCTCAGCGAACATACTGCAAAAGAGTATTACATCGAATAGATCTCCAAGAACATCCAGGAGAACATGGTATTGAGAATCAAGGAGAGAGAAGAAGCCATCTAGCTACTAGCTATGGACCCGTAGATGTCGGTGTCAAAACTGGCGGCTCTTGGGTAGGGGGTCCCGAACTGTGCGTCTATGGCGGATGTTAACAGGAGGCAGGGTACACGATGTTTACCCAGGTTTGGGCCCTCTTGATGGAGGTAATACCCTACGTCATGCTTGATTGTTCTTGATGATATGAGTATTACAAGAGTTGATCTACCACGAGATCGTAGAGGCTAAACCCTAGAAGCTAGCCTATGGTATGATTGTATATTGTCCTATGGACGAACCCCCCCCCGGTATATAGACATCGGAGGGGGCTAGGGTTACACATAGTCGGATACAAGGGAGGAGGTCTACATATCCGTATTGCCTAGCTTGCCTTCCACGCCAAGGAGAGTCCCATCCGGACACGGGACGAAGTCTTCAATCTTGAATCTTCATAGTCCAACAGTCCGGCCAAAGGATATAGTCCGGCTGTCCGGAGACCGCCTAATCCAGGACTCCCTCAGTACGTCTATGGTAAACTACTCAGGCTTCATCGGAGAGGTAATGGTGTTGATGTAGAAGCCCTCCGTGATCGAATCCCCCTCCGAGAGGCCCCTGAACCAGGCTTCAATGACGATGAGTACAACGCGCAGTATTGTCTTCGGCATTGCAAGGCGCAGTATTTTGAACACAAGAATAGTGTCTGGCTCTGCAAAACAAGTTCCACATACTACCGTAGAGAGAATAATATTTCTACAAATCCAATCTGCTGACACGTTTGACAGCATGACATCCCGTAATGGCCCGGTCATTATTCGAACCATTTTTCTCAACAAGCACCGCACATAACGCAGGGCGGTTTTCTTGACATGTTTTGTCAAAGCAGAGATAGTATCCCCCTTATTACGGGATTATCATCAATATGGACGTAGGTAACCCAACCGCGCCATCAATTATGGCGCTTGGGGAATAAGAGGTCTTACCAGGTGAGTGGGGAGGCACACCGCCTCTTCCACCCTTATAAAGGGACAAGGATTCACTCTTTTCATCCTTGCCTTCTTCCCGATTCATTTCCTTCTGCTCAGGCTCCAGCGCCCAAGCGTTCATCTTTTCTGCCCACAAGAAGCCTTCCAAAGATGTTCGGATCCGGAGCAGGAGACAAATGGATGGCCTCTACCATCCAAGAGAAGGATATCAAAAAGCTTCAGGAGGCCAGGTATCTGGCCAAGAAAATCAGCCACCATCTCCCGACGGCAGGACATATTGTCCCTACACCGGAACCCCATGAGAGGGTTGTATTCCTCCCTCATTTTGTCCGCGGGCTAGGGTTTCCCCTCTACCCGTTCATTCGCGGCATCATGTACTATTATGGGATCGATCTTCACGATCTATCCCCTAATTCCTTCCTCAACATATCGACATTTATTGTCGTGTGCGAGGCTTTCCTCTGCATTTCATCACACTTTGGTTTATGGCTGAAGGTTTTGTGAAGCCCAAGGTGGTGGGTGGGGGAGCTATGGTGAGCAAGATGCCCAACGTCATATGGACAAAGGGAACCTTTAATGATTATGTCAAGGAGTGGCAACAATATTGGTTTTACATCACTGAGTCGTGCGGCAAGGAATGGGCCGCCTCTCCCGAGTTTCGATCTGGCACCCCTCTACAGCTTACATCCTTGGTCAAGGAAGGCCTGGACTGGTCCTTGTCCGACGAACTGTTGGTGCTTCAGACGTGCATTAAAGATATGGGAGACAAGAACATTGAACTTGTCAACGTAGTCCAGGTGATGTTAGTCCGCCGGATACTGCCTTGTCAACACCGGACTTGCAATCTATGGGATTTTGATCCTGCCAGGCACCAAACTTTGTGAAGGTTGTTCGGCTCCTCGCACGAGGTCATTTTGAAGGTGCTATTTAAGTCCAACAAATCATGGCCGGACTCCACCGAAGACCGCGGGTACCAATTGTCTCGCCCTGCAAGTTCGGTGAGTTTATCAAACTTTTCTATCCGCATGACCCGAAGGAAGCGCTTAACACATGTTTATTCAACTCCCCCAGAGCTGGACGAAGAAGGCGGAGTGGATCCATTGTCCGGCCCCGCTGCCCGAAGACCCAGCCATCCCACTTCTAACGAAGATGCTGGTCCCGGCGCCCTACAAGGTACCGAAGAAGACGGACAAAAAGGAGGCCAAAAACACCCGAGTCCGCCTTCGTTGTCGCGGCACTTCGGACATAATACCTGAAGGCTCTGATGCCCGTTCCGCCTCCGAAGAGGATAAAAAGCAGGAGCGAGATGAATCCCCTGCGGTGGGAAGGAGGAAGAGGATGACCTCCGCACCCTTGGAGGCCGAACTGCCCAAAAGGGGAAGGGCTTCTCTTCCGGAGGAGTCCAGTGCCGCCGCCGACAGCGACCTGGCATGGGATCCCAGGGCCCAGCCCCTGGTCAACTCGTAAGTATATAAATTCCGAGTATGTTTAAGCGTCCGGACTCATCGTGGCTTAGTATTTTAACCTTAAGCCATATTTTTTGGTATCCGGTGAGGTCCCGTACCAAACAATCCTCATCAGAGGATCTGCTGAGCTCGAATGCTATGGAGAGTGGGATGCCCCAAAAGGCCCCTTCCTCGAAACAGGTGCATAACACCGAGGCTTCGTCCTAGGAGGACCCCGGCCAAGGAGGAAAGGAAGAAACCGTGAAGGCGTTGCCTGGAAGTCAAACCGCAAGGGCCGGACACATGGGGGAAAAGATTCCCATAGGGTCTGATGGCGGGGCGACCTTGAGTTCGGCTCCTCACCGGATGTGATTCCTGAGGTTTATACGGCTCCAGAATCAAGAAGGCAGCCTCCTTCGGCTGGAGGGAGCGTGCCTGTTCCTCCGACGACCTCTGTCCATCCAGAGGTGCCGGATGCTTTTTTGGTGGCGTTACAAGACACCTCCATTGTTGACGAACACCATTCCCTTATGGGTGCGGTGATTGAGAAGATTCAGTCAACTGAGAGTGGACTAAACGAAGCCTGTATCAGCCTTATAAGAGGCTTTGAGGTATGTTTTATAAGTTGCCGAAGAGTGTCATAGTATAGATAGTAGCCCCTGATACCCTGGTCGGTGAAAGAAGGAACCGGACAGGGGATCGCATCCACGATCACAAGAAGACTCATTGAGTGATATTGATTTCTCTTCTGTTCTAGGCAGATACCTGTATCGGCTGCTGCCTCTCGTACTGCGGAGATCTCCGGACTGAATCAAAGTCTGGTGCGGGCCATAGAAGAAATTGGCTAATTTTGCAGTTGAGGGATAAACAAGGTATGCACAAACGTTGCGCGTATTTATTGTGAAATAAATGTTTAGTATGAAATAAGTCGCATAATTTGTGCTAGGGCTTATGACCGAAGTCGAGGCCCTCAAAAGGGACGTTCCCGAGGCCGAGAAAAAGGCGGTCATGGAGCGGACTCCTCGTGAGAAACACGAAGCCAGAGTTATTAAAGCTGAGTAGGAGCTGCATGAGGCCGTAAGTAAATGTGAGGCCTTGGAGTAGAGTTTAACGGAGAAAGAGTCCGAACTCACCAAGGCGCGTCAAGCCACGAGCGAGAGGCGAGGAAGATCGCGACGGGTATGGCTTTGCCCATGTAAAAAAAGTATTTGAAGGGAAAACTATGTTTCTGATTGTGAATCTGGATTTCTCAGGTGTATTTGCCGAGGTACCTCACAGTATATCAGATGCCGCTCAATTCTACCGAGCCGAAGGAAGGAACACCGCTGATAAGCTCTTTTGGTCGCAGTATTTGGCACCGAATTATCAATTGCCTTTTGCCGATCAACTGAAACAGCTGATCGAACTACATAGCGCGGCGGAACTAGCCATGAAAGATATGGTTATTCGGCTATGGCCTTCCGAACCGTTTCCAAGCAGCTATTCGGGCTCGTGAGGCTGCTTGTAAGCGCTTGCCCTCGACTTGACGTCATCAAGCGGTCGGTCTGTATAGAAGGAGCGCGAATGGCCTTCGCCCTCACAAAGGTGCACTGGAGAAAGATGGATGCCGAAAAGCTAGTGACTGAGGGACCACCAGCGGGGAAGGAGCACCACAAGCCCGAATTTGTATTATAAGAGTGTCCTGAAAGGATCCTACCTTGCAGCGGAGCTATGTACCAAGGACATTATATTTCCATGAATGCCGATCATGTTGTCCTTTGTAATGTTTGAACAAGGTCGTTTATATGTCGCCTATTATATAAAAGTTTACCCTCCTGTGCGGCCGTTTGTATGTTAAGGCTGAGAGTTGGCCAGTCGTTGGCTTCTGCCCCCATGTAAGAAGTATGGGGGTGTTCGGGATAAACCTGAGCGCTCTTTATCCCAGTTTTGCGTCCTTCGAAGGAGGTGCTCAGCACAACAAACCAGGCAATCAGACTATAGGGCTTTATCACTCTCACTTAGCCATAGGAGCTTTACTATGGTCGGTGCAACCCCTTATGTTCGAAAGACCATACTAGGGGCTCTATAAGCGCCTGATCAGAGAAAAAGCCGATTCATCACACGCTGCAATGGTTATGGCATTATGCGAGAGAAATCCTTAAAGATTTTGTGCCCGCTCGAACAGCTGACCAGCTCTCGCCGTGTCATGACAGTCAATTTTCGGCTTCCTCTACTGAGGTGCTCATCCGGAAGAACCGGGACACAATCGCAGTAGTTCTCCCAGTGATACCTTAGCCGATATAGCGGAATGTAAGGTACCAAAACATGGGAGCCGGGCAAACCCAACTATTGACCCAAGACATGATTGGAGCTGATGCATATAATGCTATAAGTTCGGGGTGCCGAACTTCCATGAAGGTGTTCGGACTTTTATTGCCGTGTTACAGGGAAAACGAAGCCCCTGGCATATTTAAGGCATATCACTATGTACGGATGACATTTGACGAAATGATTTCACAAAAAATAATCAACAGGTAAATGTCATATAAATCCACATGTTGTATTTGAATAATATGTCTATGCGTATGCGTACAAGTAATGTGATAAAAAAAGGAGTTGTGATAGCAGAACCTGCTATGACCAGGGGGAAGAGGTTGAGTGCGGATCCGTATTGTAGTCGGACATTCGCTGCGGGGAATGTCTAAGGATCCCTTGACGCATTCGAGCTGCCTCTATGGAGTTCGTCCTGGTCGGTGCAAAGGTGAACCTGCGAAGGAAATATAAGATATGTTTGCGTGCCGGAGGGCGTTTGAACCGCTGAGTTCGGCATGTCATGGCCTTCGCCGGAGTTTTTAGTTGAGCTCTGGACGAGCCGGGATATCCTTCCACGATGTAGTTCGGAGCCCCTTGACGGTGTCCGGGAGCCTGGGCGTCGACTCGAGGTTTGGCTGCAAGGTGTTGCTCGTTGTTCCTGCTGCTAAGGCAGTAATTTATTTGTTGGTGTTGAAGGAAGGTTCGGCCTTGCCATGAACCGTGATGACGCCGTGTGGACCGGGCATTTTGAGCTTACGGTAGGCATAATGTGGCACCGTGTTGAATCGAGCGAACGCGGTTCGCCCGAGCAGTGCTTGATAGTCACTGCTGAAAGGGGTGATTTCGAAGATTAACTCTTCGATACGGTAATTTTCTAGTGATCTGAAGATTACCTCGAGGGCAATGGAGCCTGTACAGCTAACCTCCATACCTGGTATGATGCCTCTAAAAGTGGCTTTAGTGGGCTTGATCGCTGAATGATCGATGCCCATCTTGCGTGTTGTGTCCTGGTAAAGCAGGTTTAAACTGCTACCTCCGTCCATAAGGACTCGAGTGAGGTGGAACCCGTCTACTATTGGGTCGAGGATTAGTGCGGCTGGATTGTCCCGATTGGCATTAATCGGACGATCTCTGCGGTTGAAGGTGATCGGCCCTAGCTTATATTGTGGGACGGCGAGTTCCATGGAGCCGTCGTCCCTAAGGGTGCATCTCTGGTCCAAGTGGGCAATTTGGGTGGTATTTACCACATTCACCGATTGAATATGGGGGGGGGGATTTCTTTTGCCCTCCTGTGTTCAGCGATCTGGGCTCTTCGTCGCTGTCGTTGCTTTGAGACCCTTCTTCGTTTTTGGCGCCTGCCTTGCCGGATTGTTTGAAGACCCAACATTCTCTGTTGGTATGGGTGGCTAGCATTTCTGGGGTGCCATGAATTTGGCATTGGCAAGCGAGTATGCGGTACAGACTAGATGGACCCGGATTTGTATTTTTGGGCGGCCCTTTCCGCTGACCGGACTTTGAGCCCATGAACCCGGCATTAACTGCCGTAATTTTGGCGTTTTCACCATATTTGCGGCCCTTTTGTTTGTTGCATCGTTGTTTGCCATTTCTATCCCTGGCTTGTGATATGCCAGGTTCGCTTGCTGTATTGGTACTACGAGCCAACCATCTATCTTCGCCCGCACAAAAGCGGGTCATAAGTGTCGTGAGGGCTGCCATGGATTTTGGCTTCTCTTGGCCGAGGTGCCGGGCAAGCCATTCATCACGGATATTATGCTTAAATGCCGCTAAGGCCTCTGCATCCGGACACTCGACAATTTGGTTCTTCTTGGTTAGGAACCGGGTCCAGAATTTCCTGGCCGACTCCCCTGGCTGTTGAGTTATATGACTTAAGTCGTCAGTGTCCGGCGGTCCCACGTAAGTGCCATGGAAATTGTTCAGGAATGCCTCTGCCAGGTTCTCCCAACTTCCTATGGAGTTTGCCGGCAAGCTATTGAGCCAATGTGGAGCCGGCCCTTTGAGTTTGAGCGGGAGATACTTGATGGCATGTAGGTCATCCCCGCGGGACATATGAATGTGGAGGAAGAAGTCTTCTATCCATACCGCGGGGTCTGTAGTACCATCGTATGATTCGATGTTTACAGGTTTAAACCCTTCTGGGAATTCGTGATCCATTACTTCATTAGTGAAGCAGAAGGGATATGTGGCGCCTCTGTGCCGGGCTATATCACAACGTGGTTCATACGAGTCTTGTCTGCCATGTCCGGCTCGGCCGGATTTGCTTTTAGTGTATCTGGCATGACGATCATCATCGCGTATTGGTGCATGCCCCCGTTATCCGTAGATCGATCTTGCATGTTTTGCCTTGTTTTCCAATACGTCTTGCAGGTCCCGTGTGTTGCCCCGGGCCTTGGTATTTTTTGTTGAGTGGCGGCGGGGTGCAGGCTAAACTTCAGGGTGAAACGCCTCTCTGGCTCGGCCACGAGGTGGCCGGTCAGCCGCATCGTACACTGGTGATGTAGGTTACAATGCTTCCTCCTCAAAGTGGGGTAGCAACCTGCGCTTTGGGTAATTCTTGGAGGGGCGCTTGAGTTTGTATTCCTCGGCCGCAAGGACTTCGGTCCATCTTTCTGCTAGTAGATCTTGATCAGCTTGAAGCTATTGTTGCTTTTTCTTCAGGCTATTTGATGTGGCCATAAGCCGGCGCTTGAAACACTCCTGCTCGACGGGATCCTCAGGCACGATAAATTCTTCGTCGCCGAGGCTCAACTCGTCTTCGGAGAGAGGCATGTAATTGTCCTCCTCCGATTCTCCATTTTTTGCCTACTCTGGAGGGCTAGCTTGTTCATCCTCCTGCTCTAAGTCATGCTGAAGGGGATTATTGTCGTCTTCGGCACTATAAGTGCCACCGCTGACGTTGGCGCTTGGGTTGCTTCTTGGAGGGGTCTTCCTCCGTTGTCCCGTCGCCATTGCCTTCTTTGGGGGTGTCCACCATGTATATATCATATGATGAGGTGGCAGTCCAGCGCCCTGTGGGCGGTGGTTCTGTTCTTCTCCTACATAGTCGTCCATACTGTCGATTTCTTCTAACTCGAAGTCGAGCATGTCAGTTAAATCATCGACAGTGGCTACTAAGTGGGTGGTGGGTGGGCAGCGAATTTCTTCATCATCCGCATCCCATTCTAGCCGGACATAGTTCGGCCAAGGTTCTACTGACAAGGAGAGATAAACCTTAATGAATTTAGCACGTCGCCGAAAGGCGAATGCTGAAAGATATCCGCGGAGGCGAACTCCATGATCGGCGCCTAGTCGGATTCGATAGGCACGGATGCAGGCAGCTCGGAGCTCGTGGACGGAGACGAATCCCGCGGTTCGGTGACACGGCTCTCATAATGGGTGAAGTCAGTATCCGGCTCCATCGAAACTGAGAGTGTGGCCTTCATGGAGGGGTCTATCCCTCCGCCCTTGGATGGCGCAATTTGCTCCCGACTGAAGGCCGGAGTAGTTGCATATGTGATCTCCCAAACACTGTCCGACGGCAGAGTTACGTCGTGATTGTGCGGCGCACCTGACACGGGCTCGAATCTGTCGAAGATCAAGTCTCCGCGGATATCAGCAGTGTAGTTTAAGTTTCCGAATCTGACCTAATGGCCAGGGGCGTAGCTCTCTATCTGCTCCAGAAGGCCAAGCGAATTGGCCCGTAGTGCGAAGCCGCCGAATACAAAGATCTGTCCGGGGAGGAAAACCTCACCCTGAACCACATCACTACCAATGATTGAAAGAGCCATCAAGCCTTACGGTGACGACACACTGGAACTCTCAGTGGAAGCACCAATGTCGGTGTCAAAACCGGCGGATCTCGGGTAGGGGGTCCCGAACTGTGCATCTAAGGCGGATGGTAACAGGAGGCAGGGGACACGATGTTTACCCAGGTTCGGGGCCTCTTGATGGAGGTAATACCCTACGTCCTGCTTGATTGTTCTTGATGATATGAGTATTACAAGAGTTGTTCTACCACAAGACCGTAGAGGCTAAACCCTAGAAGCTAGCCTATGGTATGATTGTATCTTGTCCTATGGACTAAACCCCCCGGTTTATATAGACACCGGAGGGGGCTAGGGTTACACATAGTCGGATACAAGGGAGGAGGTCTACATATCCGTATTGCCTAGCTTGCCTTCCACGCCAAGGAGAGTCCCATCCGGACACGGGACGAAGTCTTCAATCTTGAATCTTCACAGTCCAACAGTCCGGCCAAAGGATATAGTCCGGCTGTCCGAAGACCGCCTAATCCAGGACTCCCTCAGTACGTCTATGGTAAACTACTCAGGCTTCATCGGAGAGGTAATGGTGTTGATGTAGAAGCCCTCCGTCATCGAATCCCCCTCCGAGAGGATGCCAGAAAAGGTCCCTAGATGGGATCTCATGGGTAAAGAAGGATGTGGCGGTGGAAAAGTAGTTTCATGGCTCCCCTGGAAGTTTTTGGGATATTTGAGAATATATAGGAGGAAGATCTAGGTCAGGGGGTCACCAAGGGGCCCACAAGGTCGGGGGACGGGCCCTACCCCCTGGGAACGCCCTCCACCCTTGTGGACACCTCGTGGCTCTTCTGACTTGCACTCTAAGTCGCCTGGGTGTCTTCTGGTCCAAGAAAAATAATCACGAAAGTTTCATTCCGTTGGGACTCCGTTTGGTACTCCTTTTCTGCGAAACTCTAAAACAAGGGAAAAACAGAAACTGGCACTGGGCTCTAGGTTAATAGGTTAGTGCCAAAAAATATAAAGTAGCATATTAATGCATATAAAACAAATAAAATAGATAATATAATAGCATGGAACAATAAAAAATTATAGATACGTTGGAGACATATCAGGCATCCGCAAGCTTTATTCATGCTCATCCTCGAGTAGGTAAATGATAAAAACAGAATTTTTGATGTGGAATGCTACCTAACTTATTTATCCATTTAATTCTCTTTATTGTGGCATGAATGTTCAGATCCGTATGATTCAAAACAAAAGTTTAATATTGACATAAAACAATAATACTTCAAGCATACTAACAAAATAATTATGTCTTCTCAAAATAACATGGCCAATGAAAGCTTATCCCTACAAAATCATATAGTCTGGCTATGCTCCATCTTCATGACACAAAATATTCAAATCATGCACACCCCCAATGATAAGCCAAGCAATTGTTTCATACTTTTTATTTTCACAAACATTTTCAACTTTCACGCAATACTTGAGCGTGAGCCATGGACATAACACTATAGGTGGAATAGACGATGGTTGTGGACAAGACAAAAGGAAGGATATAGTCTCACATCAACTAGGCGTATCAACGGGCTATGGCGATCCCCATAAATAGATATCAATGTGAGTGAGTAGGGATTGCCATGTAACGGGTTCACTAGAGCTAAAACGAAAACTAAGTTGATGTGCATCTAACTTGCCTGCTCATGAAGACATAGGGAAATTTGAGGAAGCCCATTGTTGGAATATACAAGCCAAGTTATGTAATGAAAAATTGCCACTATTATATGAAAGTGACAATATAGGAGACTCTCTATCATGAAGATCATGGTGCTAATTTGAAGCACAGGTGTGGCAAAAAGGATAGTAACATTGTCCCTTCTCTCTTTTTCTCTCATTTTTTGGTCCTTCTGTTCTTTTATTTGGCCTTTCTCTCTTTTTTCCTCACACGGGACAATGCTCTAATAATGAAGATCATCACACTTCTATTTACTTACAACTCAAAAATTACAACTCGATACAAGAACAAAAATATGACTCTATGTGAATTCCTTCGATGGTGTACCAAGATGTGCAATGAATCAAGAGCGATATGTATGAAGAATTATGAACGGTGGCTTTGCCACAAGTACGATGTCAACCACATGATCATGCAAAGCAATATGACAATGATGATGCATGTCATAATAAACGGGATGGTGGAAAGTTGCATGGCAATATATCTCGGAATGGCTATGAAAATGCCATAATAGCTAGGTATATGGTGGGTTTATGGTACCAGCGAAAATTGCGCGGTACTAGAGAGGCTAGCAATGGAGGAAAGGTGAGAGTGCGTATAATCCATGGACTCAACATTAGTCATAAATAACTCACATACTTATTGCAAAAAACTATTAGTCATCGAAACAAAGTACTACGTGCATGCTCCTAGGGGGATAGATTGATAGGAAAATACCATCCCTCATCCCCGACCACCACTCATAAGGAAGACAATCAAAAAATATCTCATGCTCCAACTTCAATACATAACTGTTCAACATACGTGCATGCTACGGGACTCACAAACCTTAAGACAAATATTTCTAAAATTCACAACTACTTACTAGCATGACTCTAATATCACCATCTTCATATCTCAAAACAATCATAAGGAATCAAACTTCTCATAGTATTCAATGCATTTTATATGAAGGTTTTTATTATATCCCTCTTGGATGCCTATCATATTAGGACTAATTTTATAACCAAGGCCAATTACCATGCTTTTATTAAAGACTCTCAAAATGATATAAGTGAAGCATGAGAGTTCATCAATTTCTATAAAATAAAACCACCGCCATGCTCTAAAAAGATATAAGTGAAGTACTAGAGCAATTTTTCCTAGCTCGAAAAATATAAGTGAAGCACATAGAGTATTCTAATAAATCACAATTCATGCGTGTCTCTCCTAAAAGGTGTGTAAAGAAATGACTCAAATCATACAATACGCTCCAAGCAAAACACATATCATGTGGTGAATAAAAATATAGCCTCAAGTAAAGATACCGATAGACGAAGACGAAAGAGGGGATGCCTTCCCGGGGCATCCCCAAGCTTAGGCTCTTGGTGTACTTGAATATTACCTTGGGGTGCCTCGAGAATCCCCAGTCTTAGGCTCTTGCCACTCCTTATTCCATAGTCCATCAAATCCTTACCCAAAACTTGAAAACTTCACAACACAAAACTCCAACAGAAAATCTCGTAAGCTTTGTTAGTATAAAAAATAAATCACCACTTTTGGTACTGTTGTGAATCCATACATTATTTACATTGGTGTAATATCTACTGTATTCCAACTTTTCCATGGTTCATACCCCCCGATACTAGCCATAAATTCATCAAAATAAGCAAACAACACATGAAAAACAGAATCTGTCAAAAGCAGAACTGTTTGTAGCAATCATGATATTTCGAACAATTATGTAACTCCGAAAATCCTGAGAAATTATGAACTCCTAGGCAATTCGTTTATTAATCTTCTGCAAAAAGAGTGAGTATTTTATCGTGATTCTACTCAAAATGAAAACTAATCTCCTGAGCGCAAAAGTTTTTGTTTTTCAGCAAGATCAAATCAACTATTATCGTAAACTATCCCAAAGGTCTTACTTGGCACAAACACTAATTAAGTCACAAAACCACGTCTCACCAGAGGCTAGATGAAATATTTAATGCAAAACAGGACCTAAAAAGAAAGAATAAAAATAAAAGTGGGTTGCCTCTTAACAAGCTCTATTGTTTAACGCCCTTAGTTAGGCACTAATAATTCCAATTATGCTCACATGAAAGACAATGATTGAAGCACAAAGAGAGCATCATATAGCATGTGAAAAACACATCTAAGTCTCATATACTTCCTATGCATAGGCATCTTATAGGCAAACAAATTATCATGGCAAATAAAGACTAGCATATGCAAGGAAGAGAAAAGATATAATAGCAATCTCAACATAACGAGAGGTAATTTAGCAACATAAAATTTTTTACAGCCATATTTTCTTCTCTCATAATAATTACATGTAGGATCATAATCAAATTCAAAAATATAACTATCACATAATATTTTCTCAACATGATCCACATGCATGTAAAGTTGACACTCTTCCAAAATTGTGGGATTATCATTAAATAAAGTCATGAGCTCTCCAAACCCACTTTTATCAAAAATTTCATAAGATTGAATATTCTCCAAATATGTGCGATCTAAAGTCGATATCTTCCAAACCCACTTTCAATATTGTTCCAAACATTATTATCAATCTCATATTCATCATGGGGCTTAAATAC
The DNA here is from genome assembly GCF_002162155.2 of Triticum dicoccoides. NCBI lineage: Eukaryota > Viridiplantae > Streptophyta > Magnoliopsida > Poales > Poaceae > Triticum > Triticum dicoccoides. The sequence continues at coordinate 185,556,199 of NC_041388.1, read as the reverse complement.
ATTTTCAAGGTCATAAGAAGAATCAGCCCAATCATGATCATTGCAACAAGTAGTAGACATAGAAAAATAAGCATCCCCAAGCTTAGGGTTTTGCAAATCATTAACATAATTAACATTAATAGAATTTATAATAACATCAATGCAATCATGCTTTTTATTCAAAGATCTATTGTGAATCACAATTTTCAGATTCACAGATTTCATGCAAAGCTTCATAAAGATAATCTAGTGCACACAACTCACTAGCAAAATGGTTCATCATAATTGGATCTCTTAAAAAGATTAGCAAGTGGATGAGGATCCATAAACTCTTTGGTTTCTGATTTTCAATAAATACACAATTATTCCGACCAAACAAGCAAACCAGCCAAGTAAGACACAAGGGGAAACGAAAAGATGAATGAAAGAACGACGAAGAAAGGAAAATCTTTTTGAAAATCGTTTTGGAAGTGGGGGAGAGGAAAATGAGAGGTGAATGGAAAATAATGTAATGCTCGAGATGAGAGTTTATGATGGGTACTTGGTATGTCTTGGTTTGGCGTAGATCTCCTCGGCAACGGCACCAGAAATTGGCAAGTTGACGGGAGATCAAATCTTGACTTGACTTGGCATAAATCTCCCCGGCAACGGCGCGAGAAATTCTTCCTGCTACCTCTTGAGCATGCGTTGGTTTTTCCCTTGATGAGGAAAGAGCAAAGTAGAGTAAGTATTTCCCTCAGCTTTTGAGAACCAAAGTATCAATCCAGTAGGAGACAACGCAACAAGCCACCGAATACCTACACAAACAAACACCAACTTGCACCCAATGCGATAAGGGGTTGTCAATCCCTTCACGGTTATTTGCAAACTGAGATCTGATATAGATGGATAAACGGTAAAGTAATATTTTTTGTATTTTTGGTTTATAGATCAAAAAGTAAAAGATTGCAAAGAAAGCAAATCGTAAACTAAAATGGTAGATCCGAAACTTATATGATGGAAAATAGAAGATTATATGATGGAAAATAGACCCGAGGGCCATAGGTTTCACTCGAGGCTTCTCTAAAGATAGAATTTATTACGGTGGGTGAACAAAGTACTACCGAGCAATTGATAGAAAGCGCAAAGTTATGATGATATCTAAGGCAATGATCAAGAATATAGGCATCACGTCCGTGTCAAGTAGACCGAAACGATTCTGCATCTACTACTATTACTCCACACATCGACCGCTATCCAGCATGCATCTAGAGTATTAAGTTCATAAAGAACGTTGTAATGCCTTAAGCAAGATGACATGATGTACAGGAATTAACTCAAGCAATATGATGAAAACTCCATCTTTTTATCCTCGATGGCTACAATACAATATGTGTCGGTCCCCCTTCTATCACTAGGATCGAGCACCAGAAGATTGAACCCAAAACTAAGCACTTCTCCCATTGCAATAAAAACAAATCTAATTGGCCAAACTAAACCGATAGTTCGAAGAGACTTGCAAAGATATCAAATCATGCATATAAGAATTCAGAGAAGATTCAAATAATATTCATAGATAAGCCGATCATAAATCCACAATTCATCAGATCTCGCCAAACACACCGCAAATGAGTATTACATCGAACGGATCTCCAAGAACATTGAGGAGAACATGGTATTGACAATCAAAGAGAGAGAAGAAGCCATCTAGCTACTAGCAATGGACATGTAGGTGTGTGGTAAACTACTCACGCTTCATCGGAGAGGCAATGGTGTTGATGTAGAAGCCCTCTATGGTCGAATCCCCCTCTGGCAGGATGCCCCAAAAGGTCCCTAGATGGGATCTCATGGGTACAAAAGGTGGCGGCGGTGGAAAAGTGGTTTCGTGGCTCCCCTGGATGTTTTTGGGATATTTGAGACTATATAGGAGGAAGATCTAGGTCAGGGGGTCACCGAGGGGCACAAAAGGTCGGGGGCGCACCCTCCACCATTGTGGCCGCCGCGTGGCTCTTCTGACTTGCACTCCAAGTCTCCTTGGTGTCTTCTGGTCCTACAAAAATCATCGTGAAAGTTTCATATTCCATTTGGACTCCGTTTGGTATTCCTTTTCTGCAAAACTCTAAAACAGGGAAAAGAACAGAAACTCGCACTGGGCTCTAGGTTAATAGGTTAGTCCCAAAAATCATATAAAATAGCATATGCATATAAAACATCCATAACAGATAATATAATAGCATGGAACAATCAAAAATTATAGATACGTTGGTGACGTATCAGGGTCATATTGGAAACTAAGGGACATTAAGGCCTCCTTTTAGTAGAGAAACGGAACAAAGCATTAACACACGGTGAATACACGAATGCCTCAAACTACGGTAATCACCGGGAAGTGTCCCGACTATTGTCACTCTGTGGTTACCAGATCATAATATGCAGTAGGTGATTCTAACTTGCAAGATCAGATCTAGAACATAGATATAATGGTGATAACATAAACGGTTCATATCTGAAATCATGGCACCCAGACCCAAAGTGAAAAGCATTAAGCATGGAAAAGTCATAGCAACATCAATCTCAGAACATAAAGGATACTAGGGATCAAGCCCTAATAAAACTAACTCGATTACATGATGTATCTCATCCAACTCCTCACCGACCAATGAGCCTACGAAGAATTACTCACTCCTGGTGGGGAGCATCATAGAATTGGCGATGGAGAAGGGTTGGTGATGATGAAGATCGAAGATCCCCCTCTCCGGAGCACCAAACGGACTCTAGATCTGGCCTCCCGGTGAAGAACAGGAGGAGGCAGCGGCTGAGGGAGTCCTGGATTAGGGGGTCCCTAGACATCCGTGCTATGTGATGTAGGCCGGAGTGCTTGGCCATGATGATACAAGATCAAGGACCTTCCCCCCTATCCAGATGGGACTCTCCTTCGCGTGGAGGGCAAGCTGGGAATTCGGATATGAAGATTCCTTTCTCCATAAACTGACTCCGTACAACCCTAGCCCCCTTCGGTGTCTATACAAGGATTTAGGCCGTAGAGGCAATCATACTCATACATGCTAGACATCTAGGGCTAGACATCTAGGCAATCATACTCATACAGGCTAGACATCTAGGGTTTAGCCATTACAATCTCATATAAACGGACTCATCAAAGTCAATCAAGCAGGAAGTAGGGTATTATCTCCATCAAGAGGGCCCAAACCTGGGTAAACATCATGTCCCCTGCGTCCTGTTACCTTTTATCCTTAAACGCACAGTTCGGGACCCCCTACCAGAGATATGTCGGTTTTGATACCGACATTGGTGCTTTCATTGAGAGTTCCTACGTGTTGTCGATAGAAGAATCAATGGCTGGCCTCATCTTCAATGATAAAATCACCTCTGGAAGAGCCCTAGTTCCTGGGCAGACCCTCTAGATTGGCAATTTCATCATAGGCGCCCGCCCGGCCATTAAGCCCAAGGCGGTCCCCCGGATTGCCAAAAATCATCTCCGTGTCAACCCCGAAAGCGTTGATAGGATGGATCCAGCAGATGTCTTGTCTTTAAACGAACTGCTAGATCGCATCTTCGTGCTGGGGGTCACAACAGATTACGATCTGATTGGGCTTAAACCCGATTAGAGGGAAATTAGGTCTCCACCTGTCACCCACCTGGTGACTGTCGTGGAAGAACAAGTTGGCGATACCGCTCCTCCTATGCTGAAAATAAACTATGTTCGAATCTCCGAGGCCTACGAGCTAGACACTCATCTTCAAGAAGAGATCATCCGTCCTTCGAAAATAGAATCAGGTGCTGAGTCTAAAAACCCCCAGGACACTCTGGATCCTGGGCCAATGACCTCAAAATTTTTTCAAAATCCGGATTCCCCAGTGGGCCAGGGTTCGGATTAAAGCCCACCCACCCACGACAATCAATACTCTCCAAGAAATTCCGGTCCCCCGGACATATGCGATCCAGTGTATATACGACATCAACCTTAGGAAATAGTCAATCACTTTTGGGCTAGATTCCTACTTGTTAAAAACAAGATCAAGGATTGTTGCGATGACAATGTGGTATCAGTCTTTTGCCACAACTATATGGATGAGGGGATCCTCAATGCCCTCAATCGGCACCACTTACTGCACTCGCAGATTTGGCACACATAGTACAGAAGTATTGCACAATGGAAAGCACCTGGAAATCTCAGATAGTCACCCACCGGCCGGACAAAACGGATGCACCCTTACGGGACACCTGATCATTACTTCATGGAGAGAAAAATTAAGCCCTTACCGGGACACAAAACTGTCCTTGATGAATGGCTCGACAAGCCCTGACAGATACACACGATGCCAAATTCCGAACCAACTAATAACCTTCGGGCATGTTGGATCTTCGGCAGGTGGCTAAAAAGTGGGGAAGCTATTCTCGCCAACACTACTCCGGAAAGGCATTCCCTCGAGGATAACGACCTCAATGTGTTTACAGTCTTCGAGACCTGTTCTTCAAACAATCGGCGTAAAAGGATGCTCCACAATCTCGCCTAAGTGAACCACGTAGCCGCAATAAATCCATGGAATGATATGGCGATAACCTTCAACGCCGGTGATGAGCCAAGGGCCCGATCAGTCCGAGCACCAGCCGCTTTGGTTCTAAACCCAATTGTAGATGGCTTTCGCCTCACTGAAGTGCTCATGGATGGCGGCAGCGGACTGGACCTCATCTATGAAGACACGCTCAATAAAATGCAAATGGATAGGAGTCGCATTGAACAGAGTAATACAACCTTTCGAGGAATTATCCCCAGTCGGGAAGCAAGATGCTCGGGGAAAATTAAACTTGACGTAGTATTTGGCATGCCAGAGAACTATAGGTCCGAAGAGATAATCTTCCAGGTGTCCCCTTTCAACATCGGATACCATGCCCTGTTAGGGCGAAACACATTCACGCGCTTTCAAGCCATTCCTCATTACAGGTACATGAAGCTCAAAATGCCCGGGCCCTACGGTGTTATCACTATCACTATTGATCTAGACATAGCAATCCGCGCTGAAAACAAAACTTCATCCCTGGCCCTCGAGGCACTATCTGAAGCCCTGGTGGCCGAGGAGGTCACCACTCTGCATTCCGAAGTGGATAGAGATGACGTAATTTTTGATAAAAGGCCTAAATCCACCTCTTTCAAGGCAGTAGAGGAGATAGTCAAATTACAAGATCACCCGACGGACCCCAAGAAACTAGCTTCCATTGGGGCACATATGGATCCGATGGTCGACGCCATATTGCGCGTGTTCTTGCGCGATAATTGGGAGATCTTCGCCTGGCACCCCTCGTATATGCCAGGAATCCCACGAGCGCTAGCCGAACACAGTCTCAATATACTGAAGAGACACACCAGTCAAACAAACGCTGCGGCAATTTTCCATACCCAAGCGACATGCTATGGGGAGGAGCTAGCCAAGCTACTCAATCTAGGTTTATCAGAGAGATCAAACATCCGGACTGGCTAGCAAACCTGGTCATGGTGCCGAAGAAGGATAAATCCTGGTGCCTGTGTGTCGACTTCAAGGACTTTAATAAAGCCTTCCCCAAGGATCCCTTCCCACTACCTCACATTGACCAGATTATTGATGCAACTGTAGGACACGACTCACTGTGGTTCCTCGACGTATACTCCGGATACCATCAAATCAAAATGAAGGAATCCGAGAAAGAGGCAACGACATTCATAACCCCATACATGTCCTTCTGCTTCAACACCATGCTAGTTGGGCTCAAAAACGCCGACGCCACATACCAACACATGATTCAAACTTTCCTGGAAAAGCAAATCGGCAAGACAATTGAGGCATATGTAGATGATGTAGTCATCAAAACTAAGAATGTTGAATCATTGGTGGATGACTTACGCCTTACGTTCGACATCCTCCGAAGATATGGCATACGACTCAATCCGGAAAAGTGTGCTTTCGGCGTTCCCGCCAGAAAACTTCTTGGGTTCATTGTTTCCAATAGGGGAATCGAAGCAAACCTAGCCAAAATCCGAGCCCTGTCACAGTTGGCTACACCAACAGATCTCAAGCAAGTCCAAAAACAAGCCGGGTTCATGGCAGCTTTGAGCCGCTTTATCTCCAGACTAGGAGAAAAGGCACTTCCATTGTATTGCATGCTCTGACGCACCGACAACTTTGCGTGGACGGATGCTGCAACAGCTGGACTGGAAGAAACAAAAGCTTTGTTAGCAAGCAACCTAATCTTGGCCGCGCCAAACATCGGTGAACCCATGTTACTATACATATCTGCAATGCACCAGGTGGTGAGTGCGGTACTCGTCGTCGAACGTGAAGAAGAGGGACATAAATTCCCACTTCAAAAACCAGTATACTATGTATCAACAGTCCTCACACCATGCAAATCCCAATACCCACATTATCAAAAGATAATGTATGCGGTCTTCATGGCATCCCAGAAGCTGCGGCACTACTTTCAAGAGTGTTCGATCACGGTGGCTTCCGAAGTACCACTTAATGATATCATAAACAACCAGGACGCCACTGGCTGGATTGCCAAATGGGCCATTGAGCTCTTACCGTTTTGAAATAACAAATAAGCCACACCGAGCCATTAAATCTCAGGTATTGGCTGACTTCGTCGCCGAATGGACAGAAGCCGAACTCCCTTAAGAGTATGTCACGTATTCCAATTAGTTAATGCACTTCGACGGCTCTAAAATGCTAGCCGGACTTGGGGCTGGTGTCGTCCTGACATCCCCCACAGGAGACACGGTTCGTTATGTGCTCCAAATACTATATACATGCTCTAATAACACAGCCGAATATGAGGCCCTATTGCATGGTCTTCGGATGGCCGTCTCCATGGGCATACAATGCCTCAAGGTGCGCGGGGATTCAAACCTTGCAATATCCCATATAAACAAAGAATTTGATGCCAAAGATCCAAAGATCGCGGCCTTCCACAATGTCGTACTTAAAATATCAGCTCAGTTTTAGGGGCTCGAGTTTCATCACGTGGCCCGAGAGAGTAATCAAGCAGCGGATAACCTTGCTCGCATGGGAGCTAAGCGCGACCTTGTCCCACCCAATACCTTTGTGGAGAGGCTCTTTGTCAGGACCCCGACTCAATGCCACATCGATCTAGCATGTAACACCTCATATCACTTTGCGGCCTCACGCACGGTATTCCCACGGGTGTCGCCTTACCTTTGCCCGGGACCGTTTGCGCCTTTTGGCACACGTATATGACAGTGTCGCTAGCATCCATATGATAAGGAGCCCGGGCTGACATGGCTAGTCGTAAACCCAAAGTGGCACAGACTTACAGGGACAAGCATCCATGACCCAGCATCGTACGTGTCGGTCATCAGCGAGTGAATCCAGGCTGTAGCACTGGGCTAGCAGGACTCCGGTGAACCGGGCTGTAGCGGGCTAACAGGACTCCGGTATTCATCGCGTGACATTTCCCCGAAGGGACAGACACAGGAACGAAGAAGGACACATGCCGGCCAGCCTAAGTGTTCCGGAGCAGTAGCAAGCTACCATGGCTCGGTGGAAACACTAGGAGACATTTCCCCGTAAGAGAGGCTACTAAAGATAAACAACTAGATGGTCAGATCCCACACATACCAAGCATTTCAATAACATACACACAATATGCTCGATATGTGCAAATACAACATGGCATCACAACATGACTCTACGACTCAAGTAATTTATTCAATAGGCTCCGAGGAGCGAGATATTACAAACAGGGGTCTCACGACCCAACATTCAGAGCATACAAATCAAAGCACAAGCGGAAGCTATCATGTCTGAGTACAGACATCTATAAATGAAAAAGGCTGAGAAGCCTGACTATCTACCAGATCCTGCCGAGGCACAAGATCGTAGCTGAGGTAACAAGCTAAACGTCGAAGACCATGCGGAATTACTAGTGAGACTGAAGTCTCTCTGCAAAAACATAAAATAGGCAAACGTGAGTACAAATGTACCCAGCAAGACTTACATCAGAACTAACTACATATGCATCATTATCGACAAAGGGATGGTGGGGTTTAACTGCAGCAAGCCAGCTTTGACTCGGTGGCTAACCTGAACTACGACTGCAAGTAACCCTTTTGAGGTGGCGCACACGAGTCCACATATTCACCAACCAATACACCACTATGGAACCGCTCCCGTCTCCCTACGAGAACGCCATCCATAGCACTCACGCTTATCTTGCGTATTTTAGAGTATCCACTTTCACTTGTCTATGAACTGATATACGCAACCCAGAAGTCCTTTACCGCGGACACGGCTATTTGAATAGATGATGTTAACCCTGCCGGGGTGTACTTCTTCACACACGCTCTCACCACTTACCGCCGTTTACACGACATGTACTCGGCAACCTTCAAGCGGAAGCCCAACGTGGGTGTCGGCCACGGCCTGCCTAAACACTCAAGTCTCTAGTCCAGGTTTATCGCCTATTCGGGTTCCATCCATGAGGAGATCCGGCCGGAGTTTCGCTCACAGCCCCATACAATGTGAACAGGGTTCCGTGACACCAAACGGGCGCCCGGTTTACCCGGCCACGTGCCTACCGCATCACAGCCCACCCCTACGGTCAGCGCTGCGCACGGCCTCCAGCATACTACAAACACCAGAAACTACTTGCAACTTCTGGACAGAGGACAAGGGTGATTAAGAAGCCGAGAGGGTCCATTGGTTTCGGGCCCAATGCGTGGTAGTAGCTGAATCATGGATCACAAACACAGAACTCAGTTCCTGAGGACGGCTGCAATGAGACAACCCACCATGTACTCCTACATGGCCTCTCACCGCTACCTTTACCAAATCATGTTCACACACTTAGCTCACACACACTAGGACATGTTCACACGCCTCTGATTTATCCCCGATGAATCAGACCTGACTCAACTCTAAGAAGTAGCAGGCATGACAAACAAGCATGAATGAGTAGGCACAACAGGGCTCAAACAACTCCTACTCATGCTAGTGGGTTTCATCTATTTACTGTGGCAATGACTGGTCATGCAAAGGATAAAGGGGTTCAGCTACCGCAGCAAGTAACAGATGAATCGGTGTTGTCCTAATGCAGTAAAAGAGAGCAGGAGCGAGAGAGTGGGATTTTATCGGAATGAACAAGGGGGTTTTGCTTGCCTGGCACTTCTGAAGATAACATTGAGTCTTCATCAGTGTCAACGATCACATCATCGGTATCACGTCTATCGAGAGGGGACAAATACCGGCAACACAGAAGGGAACACAATCAATGCAATGCACAATATGATGCATGATCATGACATGGCAAAATGAATGTGTTTTGGGCTAATGCAACTAGCAACAGATTAAATGAAGTTGGTTTGAATACAAGATTCAAATCCAAACTCCATATGTGATTATTCAAATGCCATTTAATTGATTTGTGCTAAACAGCAGCTATAAGTTGTTCTAACATGCATGAAAGTGGTACAGATGGATTCCTTTAATTTTTCTGATAATTTTTCATATATAAATTATTTAATTTGGAGTTACTGTTAATTTTCTATGATTTATTGAAGTTTAGGGCATTTTCTGAAATTTCCTGAATAATAATAAATCCAGAAATGAATTATGGCGTCAGCACCACGTCACGGTGACGTCAGCAGGGTCAACTGGCTGGCTCGGGTCAAACCTGACGTGTGGGGGCCACACGTCAGTGACACAGGACCTAATCCCGGTCAAACCCACCGCTGACTGGGGTTTGACCAGGGGTGGGGCCCACAGTCAGTGGCCTAGGGGGTTGGTTAGTGCGTCATTAGTGGCTAATGATAGTGCCACGTCACTGGCCACTGGAGTTCGGCCGGCGGCGACCCGAAACGCGGCGGAAGTTCACCGGGGTTGCGCTACGGGCGGTGGCTGGACGCGCGAAGGCCACCAGAAGGTAGCCCGTACACGGCCGCACCTAGCTGGCTGCACGAGGGGCCGCGGGGTGGTCGGAGACGACGGCGGCGATCCGCGGTGGCCGAGGAGGGGAACGGCGAAGCTGGCCCCATCCAGGGCTTCCGGCGCCTTCCGTCTTGGTGAGGAGGAAGAGGAAGGACCGGCGGAGCTTTGGGAGGCGTCGGGGAGGCGAGGCGGTGGTTGTGGCCGCGGCGAACGGCGTCGGTGGCGACGGCTCCGTTCGGGCGAGTGAGGGAGAGAGGAAGCAGAGGAGGGGGGGAGAGTTCGGGAGAGTGAGGGAGTTCCAG
>NC_041388.1:185524371-185545829 GCF_002162155.2 Triticum dicoccoides | reverse complement strand
ACGGGTCCGTTCGGGCGAGTGAGGGAGAGAGGAAGCAAAGGAGGGGGGGGAGAGTTCGGGAGAGTGAGGGAGTTCCAGGGGGGTGGCGTGGCACGCATGGAGGCGTCCGGGGTGTCGAGGTGGAGCGGCAAGCAGGAGGTGGCCGGGGCGTGCGCCGGCGTGCGTCGGCCACGCGCCTGTGCCTACTGGCGCGAGGAGGAAGGCGACAGGGGGGGGGGAGTGGAGATGGGCTGGGCCGTGCTGCTGGGCCAGGTGGGCTACCAGGTGAGCGCCAGGTAGTCCTTCTCTCTCTTTCTATTTCTGTTTTTATTTATCTATTTTGTTCTGTGTTGTTTTAGTTTAGTAAAATACTAAACCATTTTATAAAATCCTGAAAATAGTTATGTGGCTAGAGTTAAAATATACCAAACCACATAAAATGTTCGAGTAATTATTGGACATATATTATTTATATATAATATATATATCCAATGCAAATAGCTATTTATTTAATTCAAAGGCCCAAAATAATTAACTCTGAGATACCAAAAATATTGTTTTGAGTTTTACCTCTTTGCAATATTTTCAGAGACTAAGAGGAACATTTTCTTGGACTTCTTTGAGGAGATTTTAATGTTGATCATTTTTAGAAGGTTTCTGAGGCTTTGAAAATTCCTCAATTCAAATTTCATTTGAATTAAAACATGATGCTCACATGAGGTCTAGCCTAGTGCATAACAGGACCAGGGATGTGACAACTCACCCCCACTAAACAAAAATCTCGTCCCGAGATTCAAGCGTAGGGTAAGGTGAAGGGGGAACGCAACTAGTACAATCTTCACGATCCAGGTTGCACTTCATAGGAACGTTGATTCGATCACCATCATTGTCTTGAAGTCTTGCTCTGAGAAATCCTGTCAACATGACATGGAGGGAAGAAGGAGACTCTAGAAGGGTCGATCTTCTCGAAGATCGAACAACTCACGGAATGAGACATAGGACCATCTCTCGGGTTGAGACACAAGATACACATCAAGAGGGGTGGAAAGAAACGGATGACGAAGGTTCACTAGGTGGAGAACAATTCCACACTTAAGAAGGTGGTAAACGATTGTCCACGTAGCGAGGAGTTGAGTTGCCATGATACCACGACGAAACATCCTGGAGGAGGGTGATTCGTAGATTATTTCCTTAAGTGGCAAAAAGAATTACCTTTGATTCAGAGATCATTGAAAACCTTTATACCAGCCTAAGGCAATTCTCAGGCGATCGTTTGGAGGGGGTCAGTAGAATGGCATACTCGGACTTGGATGATGTGGATTACCTTGTTGAAGACAACGCAATGGATGAATTTGCTTATCACCGGAAATGGAAGAGACCCATGGTAGAATGGCACATTGGCGGTGCAAGCTGGGAACAAAATGCAAATGATGGGAATGATTCTAGTAACTGGGGAGAGGCTCAACAATAGAGAGTTATCCCACTATTGGAATGGTTATAGCATAACCGAGGAAACTGAGAGCGCTATACAGTTAATGCCGACGATCAAACCTAGCACTTGCGCGTGCTCTCAAGAACTTGAGCAATTCCATAATCATCAAGGTTTTACCAACATCCGTGTCAAGGGTCCGGTAACACAACTTACTACCATGATGAATGGTGATGGAGGATGCAGATGCAAAGGAAGATAACACCTTCTCAGATTTCACCCTTGGCGGGGCCAAGGAAATAAAATCTGGATGATCGACCGAGAGACATTTAGCACTCCGCTTCTAATGTTCTCCTTGATGTGCTAGTGTAACCCATTCATAGATATGGTTTGATATCTAAAACATCAAGTAAAAAGGTCGGACTTCGGGAACACAAAAATCCATAGGGGCAACTAGGGAGTAAACCCTACGAAATCCCTATGGGGAGGTGGCCAACTTCATCAATCAAGATATTATAATAACAGGTCTTCCGGCTGGGTGTGTTGGCCACGACATCCACTTTACCGGTTATCGCGTGACCAATAATATAATTCTTGGGAAATATTCCAACCATCATATCTGCCTGAGATTCAGATCTGGTTGGTGTCAGGATATTCCAGACTCATCGAGTCCAGGAAGAAAAACGGAAGTTTGCAACACGAATCGATGAGATGACGTTGCGAGATTCTCGGGGAATGAACTACGATAGCAAGCTCCAAAACATGAGCTGGTTCTGCTACAAACATGTGAACACGTTGTCCTAGACAAGCATGCCCACATGGTAGTCTTACAATAAAACACTACCGAGTTCTGGTTGGGAACCATCAGCGAGGATATCGAAGTTCTTTCATAAGTCCGGATTAGCTCTTATGAAGATACTCCTTCTCCTTGAACAAATCAGTCAGTGGCTTGGTGTGCTAGGATACACATATGGAATGAAGGTTGCAAGTCTCCAGACCACAGAATACTTCGCACGTGTGCATGACTGACTTGCGATGATTCCAGAGGAAGCAACATTGACTTTCTCGAGTCCACGGCGGCAACTTGCATCAAATGCACATGAACTAGAGGAAGTCACTTCTTACATCCGAACATATGCTTCATGAGCTAGCATGAACAAATGCTTCAAAAGTTTCCAACACTAACTTATTGTCCAACAAAATCATGGAGGAGATAAGGATGTTGTCAATGGGCTCAACAACTATTCATCTGGGTTTCCTTTTAAAAGGAATTCCATAGTTAAGTGAACAAGTGATAGCATTGGTCAGACCCAAAGGATATAATGGTGTATGCTCGAGGGATCAACCACAAGTAAGACAACATTACGAATATCGTTGGTTCTGATTTGATTTGACGATAGCCCATACTCAATCAAGGGTTCAGGTAAGATAATAGATCCAACAATCGATCACAGGGACCAATCGATGAAGATATCACCTTTCTTCAACACACACTACACAAGAATATCCCTTTGGAACGGACTAAGTCAGGCAAGCTTTTATCTTCCAACTCTCCAAGTTGTTGTCTAGCTTAACCAACTAGCTCCGGGATATCCATCACAGATTCTTGGAGAAAGGGTGGTTCACAAGAACCCGACTTGATCACGAGCTCAACATAGCAGTCAGGTGACAACCTGGTAATACTTCCGAGAAGACATTCAGAAAATCACGAACCACCGGTATGTTACTAAGCTCGAGAACAATCTCGCTTTTGAGGGCAAGACGATATGATCAAATGAGTGAGGACTTGACAAGATCCTGACTCATCAATCGAAGGGTGCACCGAAATAAGGACTAGGTAGCACGATCAGTCTTAGAAGGATGATTCAAAAACCAACATGCTAAGAATGAAATTATTATCCTTTAACTACCAAGCAACGAGGTTGCTGGGAGTATTGATTTCACACATCACAATTCATTTGTCGGTATTCCGGTTGCATCAACACGAGGGCCAAGGAATGACTAATGATGGTGAGAAGTATCACTACGTCAAAATTCATGAGAGTTGGTGCAGTTCTCATGACAATTCTGACATAAAGGGGGTAATACTCCAAGGTAGAACAGAACCAAAAGCTGGATTGGCATTTGATCTGCGGAATACAACTACTTTGACCCAATCCTAGATATGGATGAGGTACTGGAGTTTGTTTCTCCAAGTCATTCAGGACAGAATGGCTTGACGGACCACAAGGGTAATAGGCATCGATAAACGAATGCATGCATACCCTTGACTATCAATTGATAGACGAAGGTCAGTAGACAACTAAAGAGGGACAACTCAAAGGAACATATAATTTTCTGAGTTGTGGATGCATAGATTAGTATGTCGAGCGAGATCAACATTTCTTCCAGATAACCCATGCAGAGAGGTAGGACTGGCAGAGTCACGATTTATGAATGGAGATCTCCTCAAGAGTACTCTAATTGTGATCTTTTGATCCAATAAACATCTGCCATAAGCGGTCCATAGTATTTGGAAGAAGGAAATACCACGGACCTCGAGAACTATCGCAAAGTTACTAATATCCTGAAGGAACTAACAAACACTATCAACATGAAGTAAGTAGAGTGAATCTCGGGTTCAAAACCCAGAAATAGAATACCTACTACTAAGTAGCATCACGGGATGCTTCCGAGAATAAAGGCCAGAATCATCACACTGGGAACACAGATCATGGCTAGACCACTAGATGATCCCCTAAGCACTTATGGTCATAATAATAATTCCAACATATATGTCGAGGCAATAATTACCTCAACACACTGATTAGTGTGGTTAATCTGGCCCAAAGGAACATCGAAGCGGGAGGAAGGAATTTGCAAATTGCTTCAAACTATTTAGAAACCTGGGATGACTCGGACAGCATAACGGCTGTAAATGCTCAGAAAAGACTTGAGACATTCACAAAAATGGTGGCATAACCACTCATAAGCACAATATCAAGGTCTCGAGATCAATAATTAACATACAGAGGTAGAAACTGAACTGAGGCTTAATCCAACAATCTTATAAGTCTACTGATTAGTAACACGTGATCCTAATAGAAAGAAGAGATAGCCTAGTTCTTAATCCCCATAGAAGAGAAGATGATGACTCAGATCAGAAGGCCATGAGGTATAAGGAGTAAAAAGAGCCTTACGTTCCATCCCACAATCAATTCCCTCATATAACTAAAGAATTTCTAGACTCAACTTCGACCAGTTTGGCTTCGTAATCCTACAGGCAGTCAAGCTCTGATACCAACGCTGTCAGGACCCCGACTCAATGCCACATCGATCTAGCATGTAACACCTCATATCATTTTGCGGCCTCACGCACGGTATTCCCACGGGTGTCGCCTTACCTTTGACCGGGACCGTTTGCGCCTTTTGACACACGTATATGACAGTGTCGCTAGCATCCATATGATAAGGAGCCCGGGCTGACATGGCTAGTCGTAAACCCAAAGTGGCACAGACTTACAGGGACAGGCATCCATGACCCAGCATTGAACGTGTCGGTCATCAGCGAGTGAATCCAGGCTGTAGCACTGGGCTAGCAGGACTCCGGTGAACCGGGCTGTAGCGGGCTAACAGGACTCCGATATTCATCGCGTGACATTTCCCCGAAGGGACAGACACAGGAACGAAGAAGGACACATGCCGGCCAGCCTAAGTGTTCCGGAGCAGTAGCAAGCTACCATGGCTCGGTGGAAACACTAGGAGACATTTCCCCGTAAGAGAGGCTACTAAAGATAAACAACTAGATGGTCAGATCCCACACATACCAAGCATTTCAATAACATACACACAATATGCTCGATATGTGCAAATACAACATGGCATAACAACATGACTATACGACTCAAGTAATTTATTCAATAGGCTCCGAGGAGCGAGATATTACAAACAGGGGTCTCACGACCCAACATTCAGAGCATACAAATCAAAGCACAAGCGGAAGCTATCATGTCTGAGTACAGACATCTATAAATGAAAA
The DNA here is from genome assembly GCF_002162155.2 of Triticum dicoccoides. Lineage (NCBI taxonomy): Eukaryota > Viridiplantae > Streptophyta > Magnoliopsida > Poales > Poaceae > Triticum > Triticum dicoccoides. The sequence goes on along the minus strand of NC_041388.1, from coordinate 185,540,403 downwards.
AGGCTGAGAAGCCTGACTATCTACCAGATCCTGCCGAGGCACAAGATTGTAGCTGAGGTAACAAGCTAAACGTCGAAGACCACGCGGAATTACTAGTGAGACTGAAGTCTCTCTGCAAAAACATAAAATAGGCAAACGTGAGTACAAATGTACCCAACAAGACTTACATCAGAACTAACTACATATGCATCATTATCAACAAAGGGATGGTGGGGTTTAACTGCAGCAAGCCAGCTTTGACTCGGTGGCTAACCTAAACTACGACTGCAAGTAACCCTTTTGAGGTGGCGCACACGAGTCCACATATTCACCAACCAATACACCACTATGGAACCGCTCCCGTCTCCCTACAAGAACGCCATCCATAGCACTCACGCTTATCTTGCGTATTTTAGAGTATCCACTTTCACTTGTCTATGAACTGATATACGCAACCCAGAAGTCCTTTACCGCGGACACGGCTATTCGAATAGATGATGTTAACCCTGCAGGGGTGTACTTCTTCACACACGCTCTCACCACTTACCGCCGTTTACACGACATGTACTCGGCAACCTTCAAGCGGAAGCCCAACGTGGGTGTCGGCCACGGCCTGCCTAAACACTCAAGTCTCTAGTCCAGGTTTATCGCCTATTCGGGTTCCATCCATGAGGAGATCCGGCCGGAGTTTCGCTCACAGCCCCAAACGATGTGAACAGGGTTCCGTGACACCAAACGGGCGCCCGGTTTACCCGGCCACGTGCCTACCGCATCACAGCCCACCCCTACGGTCAGCGCTGCGCACGGCCTCCAGCATACTACAAACACCAGAAACTACTTGCAACTCCTGGACAGAGGACAAGGGTGATTAAGAAGCCGAGAGGGTCCATTGGTTTTGGGCCCAATGCGTGGTAGTAGCTGAATCATGGATCACAAACACAGAACTCAGTTCCTGAGGACGGCTGCAATGAGACAACCCACCATGTACTCCTACATGGCCTCTCACCGCTACCTTTACCAAATCATGTTCACACACTTAGCTCACACACACTAGGACATGTTCACACGCCTCTGATTTATCCCCGATGAATCAGACCTGACTCAACTCTAAGCAGTAGCAGGCATGACAAACAAGCATGAATGAGTAGGCACAACAGGGCTCAAACAACTCCTACTCATGCTAGTGGGTTTCATCTATTTACTGTGGCAATGACTGGTCATGCAAAGGATAAAGGGGTTCAGCTACCGCAGCAAGTAACAGATGAATCGGTGTTGTCCTAATGCAGTAAAAGAGAGCAGGAGCGAGAGAGTGGGATTTTATCGGAATGAACAAGGGGGTTTTGCTTGCCTGGCACTTCTGAAGATAACATTGAGTCTTCATCAGTGTCAACGATCACATCATCGGTATCACGTCTATCGAGAGGGGACAAATACCGGCAACACAGAAGGGAACACAATCAATGCAATGCACAATATGATGCATGATCATGACATGGCAAAATGAATGTGTTTTGGGCTAATGCAACTAGCAACAGATTAAATGAAGTTGGTTTGAATACAAGATTCAAATTCAAACTCCATATGTGATTATTCAAATGCCATTTAATTGATTTGTGCTAAACAGCAGCTATAAGTTGTTCTAACATGCATGAAAGTGGTACAGATGGATTCCTTGAATTTTTCTGATAATTTTTCATATATAAATTATTTAATTTGGAGTTACGGTTAATTTTCTATGATTTATTGAAGTTTAGGGCATTTTCTGAAATTTCCTGAATAATAATAAATCCAGAAATGAATTATGGCGTCAGCACCACGTCACGGTGACATCAGCAGGGTCAACTGGCTGGCTCGGGTCAAACCTGACGTGTGGGGGCCACACGTCAGTGACACATGACCTAATCCCGGTCAAACCCAGCGCTGACTGGGGTTTGACCAGGGGTGGGGCCCACAGTCAGTGGCCTAGGGGGTTGGTTAGTGCGTCATTAGTGGCTAATGACAGCGCCACGTCACTGGCCACCGGAGTTCGGCCGGCGGCGACCCGAAACGCGGCGGAAGTTCACCGGGGTTGCGCTACGGGCGGCGGTTGGACGCGCGAAGGCCACCAGAAGGTAGCCCGTACACGGCCGCACCTAGCTGGCTGCACGAGGGGCCGCGGGGTGGCCGGAGACGATGGCGGCGATCCCCGGTGGCTGAGGAGGGTAACGGCGAAGCTGGCCCCATCCAGGGCTTCCGGCGCCTTCCGTCTTGGTGAGGAGGAAGAGGGAGGACCGGCGGAGCTTTGGGAGGCGTCGGGGAGGCGAGGCGGTGGTTGTGGCCGCGGCGAACGGTGTCGGGGGCGACGGCTCCGTTCGGGCGAGTGAGGGAGAGAGGAAGCAGAGGAGGGGGGGAGAGTTTGGGAGAGTGAGGGAGTTCCAGGGGGGTGGCGTGGCACGCATGGAGGCGTCCGGGGTGTCGAGGTGGAGCGGCAAGCAGGAGGTGGCCGCGGCGTGCGCCGGCATGCGTCGGCCACGCGCCTGTGCCTACTGGCGCGAGGAGGAAGGCGACAGGGGGGGGGGGAAGTGGAGATGGGCTGGGCCGTGCTGCTGGGCCAGGTGGGCTACCAGGTGAGCGCCAGGTAGTCCTTCTCTCTCTTTCTATTTCTGTTTTTATTTATCTATTTTGTTCTGTGTTGTTTTAGTTTAGTAAAATACTAAACCATTTTATAAAATCCTAAAAATAGTTATGTGGCTAGAGTTAAAATATACCAAACCACATAAAATGTTCCAGTAATTATTGGACATATATTATTTATATATAATATATATATCCAATGCAAATAGCTATTTATTTAATTCAAAGGCCCAAAATAATTAACTCTGAGATACCAAAAATATTGTTTTGAGTTTTACCTCTTTGCAATATTTTCAGAGACTAAGAGGAACATTTTCTTGGACTTCTTTGAGGAGATTTTAATGTTGATCATTTTTAGAAGGTTTCTGAGGCTTTGAAAATTCCTCAATTCAAATTTCATTTGAATTAAAACATGATGCTCACATGAGGTCTAGCCTAGTGCATAACAGGACCAGGGATGTGACACTCTTCAAGCCATCCATGGTATGGCAGGACGAGAGCAGCAACAACAGTCCGGAGCCAATTATACCCCCATATTCCGAACACAATTCTGATATCATCGGGGGTTCGGCCAACGAAATAACACCATCGACCCATGTAATCATGGCAGTAATCGCCCCATGGACCGAACCCTTCCTGGCCTACCTTAATAGGCGAGAGCTCCCTTGGGAGCAGAATGAGGACTACTATATCGTTCGACGCTCGAAAGACTACATGGATCATTAATGAGAGCTCTACAAGAAAAGTACTATCGGAGTCCTTCAAAGATGTATCTCCAAAGAAGAGGGGCGGCAGCTCTTGGCCGAAATATATGCGGGTGTTGGCGGCCATCACGCCGCAGCTAGGGCACTTGTAAGTAAGGCATTCCGTACCGGTTTTTTCTGGCTTACGGCCCGAGCAGATGCACAAGACCTCATCCTATGTTGCGTAGGATGCCAGCTTTTCGCCAATCAAAGCCATATGCCGCCTACCACCCTACAGACAATCCCCATTACTTGGCCTTTTGCGGTCTGGGGGCTTGACATGGTTGGACCCCTTAAAGGGGGAAGCCATAAGAAAAAATACATGCTGGTCATGGTAGATAAATTCACTAAGTGGATAGAGGCAAAACCAGTTAAAACGGCCGAAGCCGGACCAGTAATAGATTTCATATCCCGTGTCATACACCGTTATGGTGTCCCACACAGCATCATCACCGATAACGGCTCTAACTTCACAACTGACGAGGTAAAAACTTGGTGTGCTAATCTAGGCATCAAGCTCGATTATGCCTCTGTCTATCACCCTCAAACAAACGGTCATGTCAAACGGGCTAACGGCCTAATAATGAGAGGCATTAAACCCAGACTAGTGTGATCCTTAAAGGAGTCAGATAAACACTGGGTTGAGGAGCTCGACTCCGTACTCTGGGGGTTGCAGACCATGCCCAATCATACAATCGAATACACACCGTTTTTCATGGTGTATGGCACAGAGGCCGTCTTGCCCTGTGATATTATTCACGACTCACCTCGAGTACGCATGTATGCAGAGAGAGGCCGAGCTCGGTCGGCAAGATGACTTAGATGGCGTAGAGGAGGAGCGTGATGTCATAGAAGGTCGTTTAGCATTCTACCAACAACAAGCCCGAGGATACCAAAGCAGAGAAGTGCGGGCCAAGACTTACAATGTCGGTGAACTCATTCTATGCTTACCAGAGAGGAAAAAGGACAAGCTCAAGCCCAAATGGGTGGGTCCCTACATTATAGATGAAGTTCTCATTGGAGGGTCCTATCGCCTTCTTAATGCATTGGACAATCGCCTAGAGCCGAACCCATGGAACGCTACCAGACTCCGAAGATTCTACGCCTAAGTCTAGACTCATTGTTCGTTACCTTTTTCTCTTTTTTCCCGTTCCTCTTTTCGTTTTTATATGACTTCTATCCTGTATTCAGATAAACCGCACACTTAAGGGGTATACATCCTTAAATGTACATACCCCCCCCCCCAATACCTAGGGGCTTCTGGTCACAGAAGCTTATTATTATTTTTTGAGCATCAAGCTCACCATATATATGTCTCGTCTTCTCATATATGTCTTTTCTTTGCCATTATATGGACCTTTATGACAAGTTTTTGACAAGCTGGGTTGCCTGGCTCCTATGCTTATGCCCTACGTCCCCGCTTGTTCGGTTAGGGCATAAAGGGAGCACATCTGCGATTGTTACAGCCGGGGTATCCAGACGTGTACCTCAGATGGGTGAATCCTAAAGCTAGCGTTCTTAAGGGAATAATAGGTCAACGGACAGAAGATAAACTGCCCTTGTTGTGATCCAAGCCCCCAAAATACAACATGTAGTGTGATTTTTAGCATCACAGCTCAGGCATGCGCAGTAAAGCATGTTGGCCTAGGGAAAGGAACCCCTTAACGGAACTATTCTCTCTAGAAGATGTTTCTTACGATCAAATGTAATATAACATAACTCCCCGAATACAAATTTTCTATTCAAGCAACTATGACCGGATTGCCTGGTTTCCGAACATACTTCGGTGTTTACCACCGGTACAGTATTCAGAAACACTCCAAACTTTGGATTTCAGAGGTTAAAGTGGAAGGTCTACCATGACAATCGTTTTATAACTCGTCTGGAGATACGTTTGTCGATAAAAGTACATTACTACTTGGACTCAAAAACTTGCTCCTCCTCTAGACCATCTAATAAGTTGTCTAGCTTAAAATCCTATTGCGAAAACTTGGCGGATATCTTTACTTGGTCATATACTAAGCTAACAGGAATTTCCTGTCCGTTTAGTCCCCGAGGCCCGACCGGGCCATATGATTTAGATCAAGTCCGGTGTACCGTGTTTTCACCATCGCCCAGGCCTCTCGTGGGCCTTCTCGGCACGCTGATATCTTCCATAGTCCAAAGCAGCGACGAGCTGCCTTGAATAAATTCACGAGTTCCTCCATACTTCCTAGAGGAGAATCGGTCGGCCATAAAGCATTAGCAATGTTCCTCATTACCCTCTGGGCTCGCTCATGCACTTTCGACAGCTATTGTAGCAGACTACCTTGAAATCTGGACACCTCTCCTTCGGGCCGCCCAGTCAGCACATCTATAGAAATAAACTTGTTAAAACTTCCCATTAGGCGACTATATGGAAGTAAGGTTAAAAAGTATACTAAATATGCCGCTTTTCAGCTTTCTGTTCTCTTTCAAGGCATCCGCCAGTTGGGCTCGTATGTCCTTCAGCTCCTCGGCCTGCTTGATGTTAGCATCTTGCAGCTTGTTCTTCTCATCCCTAGTCCGCGTTAGTATACGCTGACCAGCGGATTCTTGCCTTTCGGCATGTTGTTTATCCGCATGCGCGGCCTTTAGTCTCTCTTCCAACTGATCCGGTGATCCTGCCATCATAAATACATCAGTGTTTATTTCAAAAAACATGCATGTCACATGATTATATTTTTCGGACGGTAGCGGACACTACCAGTCGGTGCCTCCGTGGACGTTGCTAGTTCGGCGGTGACAACACTTAGCTCAGTCTGACATTTATCTAGCTCCTGAGACAACATGTTGTTCTTCCTCGTGAGTATCTGATTATGCAACGATCCTTAAATCAGTTGCGTCAACTGCTTTAAGTGTTGAGGGCTACTGACACATGATTTTACCCGCATATCCTTTGAATGCTGGTGAGTGGCTCCAACGAGCCCATCCCAAGCAGCTCGGATATATGCATCCGCTGAGCTGAAGGCATTGAATGCCTCTTCGGTGAAAGTTGGGTCGCACATAGCCGCCCTCCGGCCTCGATGGTTCATCGCACTCTCCACTTCGGAGTTGGTAACGGATACGTCATCTGAATCTTTAGGGAGAGGACAATCCGGCATTTCACCGGTATCGACCCTAGTCCTTGGAACAGGGTCCGGTGATGCATGACCAGCAAGGCCTCCGGACACAGTCCAGAGTATGTTTTTCCTAAAAAATGTGGCACAGCGGGAAATGTCACAATTCGGTATATCTGCCAAGGGCATATTAAGAACCATACCTTTTTTATGAAGGTAGGGGCTCGGCAGTATCGCCATCCGCCTTTCTTTTCGAAGATCCACCATGCGTAGATGTCGCCTTCTTAATGGATGTTTCGGATGCGGCATGGCGAGACGAGCACCGCCCCTTTGGAGCATGAGACAGTGCGGTGGGTGAGGCGTGATGATAAAATTCCTTTGGAGGATACGTCTCCTGGGAACTTACGTGGGAGGAGGGGAGAAGGCCGGGATAATCGGCTATGATGGCCACTTCCGTGTTGTCATAGCTTGCCTGATAAAAGACCCCCTCCTTGAGCTCTATGAATATATCCGTATCCTCTTCAAATCCGGGATCCAGGTCTCGAACATGATCCTCCAACTGTTGGGCAGGGCTATAGATCCCCGTGACAATGTTCCTCCATTCCTGTTAAACAAGGCCGGATTAAGTTCAACTAGGTGCGACTCAAGGAGAGGATTGAGTAAGGTTACGAAGCGAAAGCTCACCCATCTAGGAGGGTTGTACATGGAAAGGCCCTCTCGGCACTTAAGGCGAGTAAAATCTTCTTTCTCCCCTTTATAAAGATCAACCAACATGGCAGCCAAGGCGGCAGAGTTGTCCGAACCCTTGCGCCCGCAGCGTGATGTGTCATCCTCTCCATTGTAATGCCACATGGGGAGTCCTCTGGCTTGGAGTGGCCGAACGCCTCGCATTATCGAAATCGCCATTACCTCAATTATGGATAGTTCGGATTGGGCAAGTATATGTATCTTGCTCATTAACTTCTTAATATCCGCACAGTCCTCCTCTTCGAGACTCCAGGGATGCCAGATGTGGTGTTTCTTCAATGGAGCATTGCAAAAGTCAGGTAGGCCCCGTGTGGGGACCCTGACTCATAAGTCGTGATCACCGAATGCACGTGTACAGTGATCCCAGAGATCAATGCTCACTGAACACACAGAAGCTGAATAACAAGAGTCTTACATCCATGCATACCGTCTTACATAAATTATGACCGTTATGGTCGAGTCTTGAGTATAACTTCGCAGAAGAAATCTTCGTCGATAACTTGGACCCATGCCATCTGCCTTAACCCTACAGGCATTCTGACTGGGAAGCGTCCTAGCTCGCAAGTTCGTCACCGAAGTATTCTTCATCATATCCTGTTCTTTCATGCCTGGCCAATAAAATAACCAGTGGCAAGTCAATGAGTACTTTGAATGTACTTGCAAGCAACCCAAGGGTGATAACGTAATAATTATGCAAGTCTCTACTGCTAATTTGGCATTTTTGCGGAAAGCTAGTTTTTCTCATGCAAGTATGATCATCATTTATCAAGGACATGAATGTGTCTGCAACAAGTATCAGGAGGTTACAGACATCAACATCGAGAAAGAATTCTGAACAACTCATGCTCAAGCTCACCGTGACCTTCTCACGAATCACATCAATAGATTTACCAATCCGTGTTGTTTTCCAGAAACTTATGGACATAGTCTAAGCAGCACCACCCAACTGTCCTTGACCGTGGCCACGGCTATTCGAATAGTTTTACACTCGGCAGAGGTTGCACACTGTACCCACAAGATCCGGGGAACTTCCGTGTCATCCACGACCCGCAGTACCTCAAGTACCCGGGGTAAACACCCGATCACTATCTTTCCCTAGACCACACTAACATAGAGTCCACTCGATTGGTAGTAACCCCCGTGCCAAACAGTTAACAACTTAAAATTGTGGAGCCTCGCTCCCATGTTTGTCACATATGACTGGCACGGGGTACCAACAGTGTGTCCGGTGCCCCATAAAAATATTCTAGGCCGCCCTACCTGGCACGACCCCGTCCCAAGAGAGCCCAACAACAACTCTCTTGTCACTAGTAATAAGGGCTCCAAGCTAGTATCGGCCTAGGTAATCAATAATGCCCTTTCCCATATAAGGGTAGAGTGGTTGCGCATGTAAGATTGGGACGGTCGACAAATCTTAAATCTAATCTATCTCTGTAAACAACACTTTTCTCAAGCCTCGGTACACTACTTCTCCAACAAGTAGTGACCTAGTTCATCATCATCTCCCAGGGCATCAGTGGCACCCACTAGGGCTCTTTGCAAGTATGTCAAACCACACTTGTTTCTTTCCATGCATAGCCCTGACACCTTTTGCGTAGCCAACTACTATAGCATATTTCTATAATCCATCAACACAACTCCAAAAAAGGATAGAGTCATGCACAATGCAAGTATCAACGGGTATGCAACAGAGGCAAGCCTATCAAGGTTGCCATTCAAGAACCATCATGCACTCGATGAAACAGTGAAAATATTCTCATGATATAAAAGGGTTCAACATGGTCAAAGGGCTGCTTGCCTGGTTCATCAGAGTCTTCAAATCTTCTGGTCCATCTCTGAGTATATCGTCTACTTCGTCAACTAATGTCGGAAACAATCATAGTAAGCAACACAACAAGGCAGAAAATAAAAGTGCTCTAAAAATATTAATTGGACTTTTCTAGGATACCTTTGGTCATATGAGGAATGAACAAAGTGGTTTCATTGGGATTGGGTTAGTGGATGTTTCTGAACATTTCAATATGATGGAATCAATGGATTTATGGATTTGCAAGAAGTGTACAGAAATATATATTTTGAAAAATGATCAGAGGCACCTATTTAACAAAGGATTATTTTAGAAACATCTAGGATTTGGTTTCACTGGATTTGGAGTCAAAATGAATATTCTAGGGATTTGCAAAGTTGAAAAACATGAAGAAATGGCTCATTATTTTGTAGGGCACATAAAGTATTAATAAAAATGTTCATAACCTAAGTTATGAACTTAGATATATCTTCAAATTTGAATCATGGCATTTAGATCAAATTTGAGCTCTCTATGATTTTCTAAAGTTCATCACAGAAATGAAAAATGGGGTTTTAATAAATATTTCTAAAGAGAAAGTTTCTGGAAAAATGTGCAAATAGCACCATGTGATAGATCAGGATTTATGGATCCCCTAGAAATTTGAATCATCAAATTTGGAGTTAATTTGATTTATTTATGTGCTTTTGAATTCTACTGGGAAAAAGAAAAAGGAAAAGCGGGGCTTTACCCTTATCATGCGCGCAAGGCGAGAGATAGGCGGCGGGCCGGCCCAGCTGCACGGCCGCGCGCAGGCTGTCGACGCAGGAGGCGTATTCTCAGGAATACGCCTTCCTTCGGCGAAGGCGGCAGCTGGCGGAGCCCGTCTCCACTTAAATGGGGCGGGGCCCTCTCGTCAGTGGCACATCCACGCTGGCTGGTCGACAGGCGGGGCCCGCTGGCAGGTTCGTCCTCCACCTCCCGTGCTGGTGCGACAAGAGACAGAGGAGGCGCTCGACGCCGATCGCCGGTGCTACAGGGCGTCTCCAGCGATGTTCTGCCCAACGGCGTGCTTAGCGGAGGGAGACGAGCCAGGGAGACCCCACCACGGGTGCCTGCGTCACCGGATGGGAGCAGGCTTTCGCCCGCGGCGGGCGGTGGCGTCAGGCGAGAGGGGTTTTGGGGTTGCGGGGCGCTAGAGGAGGAGGTAAAGGGCGGAGGAGCCTCGCCGGCATGCGGTGGCTCCATTGGTGTCCAAAGGAGGGGAACGGAGGCTTTGGTTTGTGGATATTTGGGCGGAGACCGACGGCGGCACTCCGGCCATGGAGGGAGTAGGAGGGCACGAGAGAAGGTGCAGGTTGGTCCAGGGGGTGCACGGGAGAGAGAGAGAGAGAGAGCAAATGAGCTCCAGAGGGAGGTCAGGGGCGGCCTTATATGGCGAGGCCACGTCTCACCATGGACGCGGCCTACGGGCACCCACGGAAATGGCCATGGTGGCCACGGGAGGAGGCTCGGGGTTGTTTGCGGTGCTCGTGGGCATTGTCCAAGTCGTGGGAGAAGGAAAGGGGGAGCGGGGCGTGCTCCAGGAGGGTCCCGAGCTCGTGCGCCCATTGGCCGATCCGGGCGTTGTTGGGCACGGGCAGCAGGGGGTGAGAGAGAGGGGAAGAGGAGGGGGCCTGCACGGCTGTCGTGTTGCGGACGTCGAGGACCTCGACTGGCGTGAGGGGGAGGCTCGAGGTGGTCGGGGGATGCGTTGTCAATGGTCGGGAGTGCGGTGACGTGCTCCAGAGCGCGTCTTTGGCCGGCGTCCGCGGCTTTTCCCGCGCACCAGCGCGTCCACTTGTGTCTGGCAGCTGCAGGGGGAGTAAACAATGGGAAAGTGGCATTGGATGCCCTGGGAAGCCACTGGAGGAGCGGTAGGGTTGAGAGAGAGAGGAAAAACTGCTATCCAGGGGAGAAAAATGGGTCTCTGCCCCCTTTAATCATTGCTCCTTGGGCAGAAAAGCATGCAGGAGTTAGAGGAGGAGCAGGTGAGGCCGTGGGAAAAAGTTCAACTCGTGGAGATTAGTGGAAGTGGCCAAAACATGAGTTTTGAAATTCTGCCAGAAGGTGTTTGATGGTGGTTTGGGCTATCTAAGTTGCTCAATTTGCTTTGAAACTTAAAAGGAGTGAGAGGCATTACAAATTAGTAGTGCCCACCAATTTTGAGGTCAAATGGAGAAAGTGGCCAATGCAACTTTTATAAACCCTAGAAATGGGCAGAAACAGTGTTGGCTGGATTTTATCATGCTATCTTGTTCTCCATTATGCACCACTTGGTGTAGTGTCATAATTTGGGAACTTGAGCATGCCCACAAAATTTGAGATCAAAAGGAGACACTTGGCAATGTAGAGTTGCTCAAATTTGGTTCTGGACAAAAAGGTTTTGAGGCACTTTCATCAAGTTATACTATTATCCAACTTGTGTCACTTGGCCTAGGTGAATTATTAGACCATCTGAGCATGTTTGCAAATTTGGAGATCATTTGGACATGTTTGGTAGTGCAAAGTTGTTCAAACATGGAAAAGGACATAAATGGTTTTGAGAGAGTTTGGTGGGGCTATATTGTTCTCCATGACATGAGACTTTGTAGGATTCTCAAGTAGGTCATTTTGGACATGATAGAATTTTCCTGTATTTAATGGAGAATATTTTCTTTGTAAACATTTCAAAATCTTGAAATGTCGAGAAATAGTTTTTGAAGGATTTGACCAATAATTTGAACATGACCATGTGTTGAAACTCTTATATATGGACAATATATGTCCACTGAGCTTCCCTAAATTTTCTCAAATATTTTTGAAACATAAAAATAATTTTAACCTATTAAAGACCATTTCTGGCCTTAAGAAAAAGCCTTTAAATAAAATAGGAAAATAACTTTTAAACTTATATTTTTGTGGTTTATGGGATCTCTATACCTAATAGGTTTCAAATATACTTTTTGAAATATTTTTCACACCCTTAATGAAGTACTTGTAGTTCAAGTATCAATTCAGGGGGTTTTGGAAAACCTAATTTAGAAAATTCTTTTTGGCCAACATATTTTTGCAAGAAATTATTTTTATGTCCTGCACACATGGCATGATCATTGGGCAATGTCTTGGATCAACGAGAAGGAGTATAAGAGTTGGAGGATTTATTTGATTTTTAGAGCACTTGCAACCAACACACAAAAATCAAATCAAGCAAAGACCTAAACACCCAAAAGTTCTTGACAAACCACATTTTATCATGATTAATTAGCTTAAGTGTTGTGGCATGAAAATCAGGGTGTGACACCCCGCCGGATTGGGTCTGGGAGAACAACGTCTTCAATATGAAACCACTCTGAGCGCCACTCTTCGGATGCCTTCTTCGGAGTGCCGGATAGGTATCCTGTCCCGGCTATACACCATACTTTGGCACCGCCCACCTTGAATATAGATACATTTTGGGAGCAGGGGACGAGGCAGAGAAGTTTCCTCCATAACTCAGAATGGGACTCACATCATAAGAATTGCTCGCAAAGAGCCACGATGCCCGCGATGTGCAGAATGAAGCCCGGCGTGAGATTGTGCAGCTAGAGGCCGTAGTACTCTAGGAGACCTCGGAGGAAAGGGTAGATTGGAAATCCAACGCCTCCTAAAAGGAAGGAGACGAAGAACGCTTGCTCCCCTTGGGTAGGATGGGGAAATTTTCCACTAGGGCTTCGCCATTTATGGATGTTAGTCCTGCCGGAACGAGAATCAGGTCCATGGGAGGAAGATATCCCTACACATGGAGCTTGGTCAGCTAGGCATGGGAGACCGAGCAGCTCTCTCAATCGCCTTTTTGAGGGCTGTGAGGGCGTGAGGAAGAACTGGGAGCGCCAGCCATGTTTGCATGGATTTCTATGGCTAGCTCTAAGGACTCTTTCGCCTGGTTTGGAATGGCATATGAGATTCAATCTGCTTAAATAGATGCCTTCCATACGCTGTCAGAGTGTTATTTGTAAAAGTACTTGGACCCTTCGTATTCATCTGACACGTGCAAGCCAAGGCGACGGTGGCGCGGAAGCCAAAGTATATAGTGTTTAAAGTAAAGCCGTTGCTACCCGGAGTATCATGGAGGGCCCACCTAACTGCGAGATATAAAAGCCGGATACTTCGTCATCGTTGAGGAATCGAGTACTGTTGCTTTTGCTTTGGAATATTCGGAGGAGGAACACGGCTTTCAATGTCGAAATCAATCTACGCGCCAGACATATCGTCATTGAGGCCTAGTTTGGGGGCTACTAAGGGAGTCCTGGATTTGGGGGTCCCCAGACATCCGTGCTATGTGATGTGGGCCGGATTGATGGGCCTTGAAGATACAAGATCGAGGACCTTCCCCCGTGTCCGGATGGGACTCTTCCTGGTGTGGAGGGCAAGCTGGGCGTTCGTATATGAATATTCCTTTCTCTGTAAACCGACTCTGCACAACCCTAGCCCCATCCAGTGTCTATATAAACTGGAGGGTTTAGTCCGTAGAGGCAATCATAATCATATAGGCTAGACATCTAGGGTTTAGCCATTATGATCTCATGGTAGATGAACTCTTGTAACCCTTATACTCATCAAAGTCAATCAAGCAGGAAGTAGGGTATTACCTCCATCAAGAGGGCCCGAACCTGGGTAAACGTCGTGTCCTCTGCCTCCTATTACCTTCGATCCTTAGACGCACAGTTTGGGACCCCCTACCCGAGATCTGCCGGTTTTGACACCGACAACGGCTTCGTCTCGTGAAACGAAACAATTCTTTCTCCCTAATTTTTTTCCTTGAAATATGTGATTTTATAGCATCGGTTTTAGGGTCTGCGGGGCCACTGGGTGGGGACAACCCACTTGGGCACGCCTAGAGGGGGACACCCTGGTGGCTTGTTCCCACACAGGTGCCCCCTCCGGTGGTTCTTGGCTCCAGAAATTATCTTTATTCATATAAAAATTCCCCTCAAAGTTTCGTTCCAATCCAAGAACTTCTATTTCTGCACAAAAACAACACCTTGGTAGTTCTGCTGAAAACAGCGTCAGTCTGGGCTAGTTTCATTGAAATCATGCATATTGGAGTTCAAAACAAGAGGAAAAGCACTAGCAAAAGTAGATACGACGAAGACGTATCAACTCCCCCAGCTTAAACCTTTGCTTGTCCTCAAGCAATTTAGTTGATAAACTGAAAGTGAAAAATAAAAAATTTTACGAACTATTTTGCTCTTGTTTGCATAAATAAGCTTAAAGAGCACCCAGGTTTTCAGCCAAGATTATAACTAACCATGTCGACAATGACTCATAAAAATTATATTAACTCATAGCAATGACATAATCAGCTAGCGAGCAATAATAAGATATCTCAAACAACAACACGTTGTCAAAACAAGCATGATATAATATGACAATAGTGGTATCTCGCTAGCCCTTTCTGAGACTGCAAAACATAAATGCAGAACACCTCCAAAGTTTGAGAAGCGACTAAACATTGTAATTCATGGTAGAAAAGACCAGTCATGATGCATCCAACATTAGCTAACACAATGCATGAGGATGACAACAGCGCTCTCAGGTTCTGGCACTTATTGGAGAAGGTGATGACACAACATAAAAGTAAATAGATAGTCCACTCGCAGAGGGAAGCAGTGATTTGCAGCGGTGCCAGAGCCCATGTTTTAAAAGCAGAGGTAAATGAAATTTTGAGAAATGCACCCTTCTCATTTATTCGTGACCATTAGTTATCAATATCTTCCATGCTAAACACATTAGTAGCGGTTATTACTCTATAGGAGTTTTTGTTTGATTATTTGTAAGATCTTTTCTTTTTGCAGTTTGGGATTGGGAATCCCTATTACCACCCCTCTCATGCAAGGACGAGTGAATAAATACGCATCATGAGAATAACCTGCTTAGCATGGAAGATACTGACTACCCCTTGTCGCTCCATGAACAATCCAGTCACACAAAAATGATATTTATTAGAAGTTTTTAGAGGTGGCACATGCAAATTTACTTAGGACGGCAGGGTAATACCGCATATAGGTAGATATGGTGCACTCATCTAGAATAACTTGGGTTTAAGGTTTTTGATGCACAAGCAGAATTCCCGCTTAGTACAAGTGAAGGCTAGCAAATAGGTTGAGAAGCGGCTGATACGTCCATTTTGCATCTTGTTTTCCTACTGATTTTTATGATATTTTTATGCATAATAATGCTTTTTGGAGTAATTCGAATGCTTTTTATCTCATAATATGCAAGGTACACACAAAGAGGGAGAATTCCGGCAGCTAGAAATCTGGACCTGGAAAAGCTATGTCAGGCCACCTATTCTACACAACTCCAAACATGTTGAAACTTCATGAGGATCTTTTATGGAATAAATAAGAAATACTGGAGCAAATAAGTACCGGAAGGGGCCACCTGGTGAGCACAAGACACCAGGGCACGTCTGGGCCCCCAGGTGTGCCCTGGTGGGGTCACTACAAAAAAAGACACATCCGTGACATTTCGGGCCAAACGAATTTTTTTTCTGTCATACATATAACACTTCTATGACGATAATTGTGACAAAACCCGGTATCATCATAGATGTGGTGGGCTCCTACTTCTATGACAAAAAATCATGACAGAAAATGGGCTTTTCGCCTGGGCGGGCCGGAGACGCAGCTGCATGACATTCTTTCGGCCGTCCATGACGGAAAAAACCATGGTAGAAGAGAGGGGGAGGAAAATTTCGGGGAGTTCCTGGTTACGGTGGGAGGTCGGGGGCCGAGCGATGCATGTTTCTCTTGTACACGTACGCGCGTGTGTGTGAGGCGTTGGCTCTAACTGAACCCAGGCGAGGCGTTGGGCTCTAACTAAACCCGAGCGATTGCACTGCAGGCTACGCGTTACTGAACCCGAGCGATCGATCGATGGCTGTTAACTGAACCCGATTGAGCGATTCCTTGGCTACTGCTGCTAACTGAAGCCGATCGATGGGATGAACAGTGAGCGTTGGGGGGGGGGTTGGATGAACAGTGAGCGGTGGCGTTGCCTCTGGATGAACAGGACCCCGTGGTGT